>NC_140004.1:7334583-7574521 GCF_964263955.1 Coregonus lavaretus
TCCAAGGGAACCTGGAGGGCGATAGATGACAAGGATATTAAGCTTAAATGGGCTAGTGACTGTGACAGCATGGAATTCAAATGAGGAGACAGACAGATGGGTCAGGGGAAAAATTGAGAATGTCCACTTGGGAGAGATGAGGATTCCTGTGCCACCACCCCGCTGACCAGATGCTCTTGGGGTATGCGAGAACACATGGTCAGACGAGGAGAGAGCAGCAGGAGTAGCAGTGTTTTCAGTGGTAATCCATGTTTCCGTCAGCGCCAAGAAGTCGAGGGACTGGAGGGTAGCATAGGCTGGGATGAAGTCTGCCTTGTTGGCAGCAGAACGGCAGTTCCAGAGGCTGCCTGAGACCTGGAACTCCACGTGGGTCGTGCGTGCAGGGACCACCAGGTTAGAGAGGCAGACTCTGCAACGGTACCCCCCTGTATATATAGCCTCCCTACTGTCACTTTATTTTACTTCTGCTCTTTTTTTTCTCAACACTTTTTTTTTTTTTTACTTTTTTAGTTTAAAATAAATGCACTGTTGGTTAAGGGCTGTAAGTAAGCATTTCACTGTAATGTCTGCACCTGTTGTATTCGGCGCATGTGACCAATAAAATTTGATTTGATTTGGATGTGAATTTGTGACCTTTTTCTATGTAAGGCCTTCTAGTCTATATTCTCCATCAGGGATGGGCAACTGGCCCTTTTGTAGGCCCGTGGACCAATATATTTAAATGTTAATTTATTTAAAACGAATTTGGAACTCAGCCAGGGTCTCCACTTACTGTTAAGAGTTAGAATAATAGAATACGCAAGGTGCAATTTCGAAGTTTGGTTGTGCATCAGCAGTCACTGAGTTAGGCCATGTCAGCATTTCATTTTTTTGATTGGTCAGTTAATCTAGTGGACAGCTTTCTAAACTTGTAGTAAGCATGGTCGAGTTTGCCTCCACCCTATGGCAAAATGTGTAGAATTGCAGGAAATTAGCTGTAAAACTGCAGATTTTTCTCTCCGCCTCTGCTGGATGGGTGTCCCGAAATCGGGACAGTTGTTGCTCAATACGGATAATGTGACTATAATGACGTTGTAAACAAAAGCACATTTTCACGGACATATCCATGTCTTAAATGGGCAGAAAGCTTAAGTTATTGTTAATCTAACTGCATTGTCCAATTTATTACAGCGAAAAAATACCATGCTATTGTTTGAAGATTAGCAGTTTTGTTTGATAAAATCAATTTTGGGATCCTAACACAATCCATGTTGTATACAGCGTTCCGCCTGAATTCCGACTCGTTCAACTTGCAACAAAGCATTGATGTAATATAAACGCTACACCTTGTTTCACCCGGTCAAGTTCTGTTTTTCTGAGATCCTCAGATACTCAAGAAGGCAACCAAACTTTTTCATTATTCTGCATGACGGATAGGCTACACAAAAGTTATTTTAGCCCACCAAGGGCTGACCTCATTACGCACCAAGAAGGGCGGTGTTCACTTGATTGACTTGTATCTTGGTCCAAAGACCACCTATCGTTTTGTAACATAGCTAGCTAGATAGCCAATGAGCTGGGCTTTACATGAGTATGTGATGGTCCTTTGTATGAGTAAAAGCCATTGTGCTAAGCCCGCGCAAACGAGACTCATTCTCCATTGAAAATCAAAAGGACCAAGTGGAGTTTTCATCACGCATAGCTCGATTTAGTTAAACAAAGTTTCCAGCAATTTCAGTAAGTACAACAATAGCTTCTAACACTGGAAAAGCTCAATCGAAGTCCAGATATTGTCTTGTCTCCTCCCGTTGATCCCCTCCGGTGCTCTGATTCGCCAGTCTACTGAGCCACCGGTCTAAGCGCACCACCTCGGCAACACCGGAATGGAAACCCAATGCACCCTAAATACCTCCAGCGCACCTGCACCTCATCATCTCATCACCACCCCTATTTAGCCCTGTACTGTTCGGTATAATGTTGTGTGGGATTGTTAAGCTTCGTGTCGTTTAGGCTATACATTGTGGGTCTATATAAAAGCCAGTGGAGGCTGGTGACGGAGGATTGTTCATAATAATGGAATGGAGTGGCTTTTTTACATAAATATATACACCTACAATATACAATGTATTATCATAGACTGTGTATTCTATGTTGACTATGACATGTAATAACATGCAGAAAGCAAACACAGTTTTGTAACAACTGTATAAAACATCATTTTTTTCATGTTAAAAAAGTAGGAACAAATATTTCAAATTCAAGAGGCATACACCAAAATACATGAAGTGAGTTTTAAATACTGCCTAAAAAAAATATAGGGCCTGACATTTTTGCTCAGCACTTTATTTCCTGAATTGTGATTTCAGTTTTGGAGAACTTTGTATAAGAAATTATTCATGATCAATATTTTGGGTGAAAATCCTTCCACCTGAGTGAACAGGTTATCATTCATAACCCACCCAATTTGGATAGAGATAAATAAATAAACCCATGCACATATGCCCCATTTCGGATGCCTCTTCCATTTTTTTGAACTATCACTTTCCTCCCTCTTTGGAATGGCTGGGCCAGCTCTAGCCTTTTGGGGGCCCTAAGCGAGATTTGGTTGGGGGCCACCCCACCAAGTGGACACATATGTTTTGTGGCTCCCACCTTGACGGCGGAGATACATTTTTGCAGTTTTAAAGCACATTTCCTGATATTCTACACATTTTCCATGACTTATGCCAAACTGAGTGAGAGTGACTAACAACATCAATGGGTGCCCCCTGGAGGACAAGACCCCTAGGCACGTGCCCTACATGCCAGGTCGGTATTCGGCCATGATTAATACAAGTTTAGATAACTGGCTAGATTAATTTACCAATCTAAAAAGTGTTAGCTGACATGGCTTATTGAGTGACTATCAGTGACTGACAAAATGAGAGAAACTGCTGATGCACAACCAAATGTCCAACTTACACCTTGTGTATTCTACTATTCTAACTGTCAACAGTAAGTTCAGACCCTGACTGAGTTCCCCAAAAAAGTTATAGATATTTATACACAGTACCAGTGAAAAGTTTGGACACACCTACTCATTCAAGGGTTTTTCTTTATTTTAACCATTGTAAAATAATAGTGAAGACATCAAAACTATGAAATAGTACATATGGAATCAAGTAGTAACCAATTTTTTTTTTAACAAATCAAAATACATTTTTATATTTGACATTCTTCAAATAGCCACCCTTTGCCTTGATGACAGCTTTGCATTCTCTCAACCAGCTTCACCTGGAATGCTTTTCCAACAGTCTTGAAGGAGTTCCCACATATGCTTAGCACTTGTTGGCTGCTTTTCCTTCACTCTGCGGTTCGACTCATCCCAAACCATCTCAGTTTGATTGAGGTCGGAGGATTGTGGAGACCAAGTCATCTGATGCAGCACTCCATCACTCTCCGTCTTGGTCAAATAGCCCTTACATAGCCTGGAGGTGTGTTGGGTCATTGTCCTGTTGAAAAACGAATGATTGTCCCACTAAACCCAAACCAGATGGGATGGCATATCACTGCAGAATGCTGTGGTAGCCATGCTGGTTAAGTGTGCCTTGAATTATAAATAAATCACAGACAGTGTCACTAGCAAAGCACCCCCACACAATCACACCTCTTCCTCCATGCTTCACGGTGGGAACTACACATACGGAGATCATCCGTTCACCTACACTGCGTCTCACAAAGACACAGCGGTTGTAACCAAAAATCTCAAATTTGGACTCCAAACCAAAGACAGATTTCCACCAGTCTAATGTCCATTGCACGTGTTTCTTGGCCCAAGCAAGTCTCTTCTTATTATTGGTGTCCTTTAGTAGTGGTTTCTTTGCAGCAATTCGACCATGAAGGCCTGATTCATGCAATCTCCTCTAAACAGTTGATGTTGAGATGTGTCTGTTACTTGAACTCTGTGACGCACTTTTCTGGGCTGCAATATCTGGGCTGCAATTTCTGAGGCTGGTAACTATAATGAACTTATCCTCTGCAGCAGAGGTAACTCTGGGTCTTCCTTTCCTGTGGCGGTCCTCATGAGAGCCAGTTTCATAATAGCACTTGATGGTTTTTGCGACTGCACTTGAAGAAACTTTCAAAGTTCTTGGAATTTTCCGGAATGACTGACCTTCATGTCTTAAAGTAATGATGGACTATCGTTTCTCTTTGATTATTTGAGCTGTTCTTGCCATAGTATGGACTTGGTCTTTGTATCTTCTGTATACCCCCCCTACCTTGTCATAACACAACTGATTGGCTCAAATGCATTTAGAAGGAAAGAAATTTCACAAATTAACTTTTAACAAGGCACACCTGTTAATTGAAATGGATTCCAGGTGACTATCTCATGAAGCTGGTCGAGAGAATGCCAAGCGTGTGCAAAGCTGTCATCAAGGCAAAGGGTGGCTATTTGAAGAATCTCTAAATAAACTATATTTTGATTTGTTTAACACGTTTTTGGTTACTACATGATTCCATATGTGTTATTTCACAGTTTTGATGTCTTCACGATTATTCTATAATGTAGAAAATAGTAAAAATAAAGAAAAACGCTTGAATGAGTAGGTTTTCTAAAACTTGGGACTGGTAGTGTATTTTGGGGGTATCAATTTCAAAAGGCACGAAGCACATTACATGTGATCGAGTAGGAACAATGCGTTCTTTGGCACAATCAAACACCCCTCGCACACTCAGGAAAACACTAGGTTTTTAAATCTCGTGAGACACTTTATTCCGTCTTATTCTGAAATAGCTTCATAGAATTGACGAAAAGGAGGAGGGGTCACGAGAAAATAGAGTGGAGTCAAGAGTGCGAGGAAGCGTTTTTGTTTGTTTGTCGAGCTAAAGAAGCAGTTGTGTCAGGCGCCACCATTTGGGTTGGCAAACCTAAAATTACTTTTAGGGCATTGTAGTGCGGTGGTTACGTAAAATCACAGCGGGAAAGAGAGACCAGTCATATACGGGAGTAAATCGTTAGACTCGGGGGCGAGGGTACATAAACGTTGGGATGGATCAAAACACAAACAATTAATGAGTGTATTGAGGACAGTGGACATATCCTTATCATGTTTTGTTTTGTCTGTAATTAAAACTTTTGTTTTGCTGGTTAAGATTTAGCATAGTGAATACTAACGAAATGTACACTTTTTCTTCTAGGAGAGGAGAGAGTGTCCTTATCTCTCTCTTTGAAAGGACTGTCTTGGGAGAGCAGTTAATGAAATTCTGCTGTTTTATTAAGTATAAAGGTGCCCGGATCCGTAAAGGGAGATCCCAAATAAGTAAGACCTGGCCATTTGTTTGTTTTTGCACTACATTTTACCACGCACACACAGCCCACCGATTATGAATATTTGTTAGTGGTGTTAATACCGTGATTGATTTATTGTGTGGGGTCTTTTTCATTTGGTTGTAGTAGGTTCTTCATGGGTGAATATTGGTTGCACCCATGTAAATTCTCCTGATAAGAAATATAATGAGAAACCCAATGTAAACCTGGCACACAGAACATTTGTGAAATGTTTTTAAATACAGGGAAAGAAAAGGGAAAGAAAATACCCTAATGGTGTTGAATGACCTTTGTTCTGACTTTCTGGTGAGGCCTGATCAACCTCACTAGGAATGATAGAGACATTGGGTGATATTTAAGTATAAATGAAGAAGTGTAATGCTGTTGTTGTTTTGGTTGTTCTTGTTTTTGTCTTTTGTTAAATACAAATCTCACCAGATTGGGTCTGCTGTATGGATGGGATTTCTCCCTAAGGGTTAGTTCTCTAACTCCCTAACCCTGTAAGTCTGCGATGAGGTTGCCAGTATGATATGGGACTATAAGCCAATTTGCAAAATTGTTTCAGCAGTGTGTTGTAATGCTCTTTGACATTTCTCTTAGGTATTTTGTGTTAAGAAAATTGGGAATGTAATAATTTGTCATACGGTGAAGAGTTTCTGAATCAGAAATGCCTTAAACTGTTGTTTTGGTCTGTCCTCTCTCAACATTATGGCGATAGTGACTACAGATGTTATCTAGAAGGAATAATTCGACCGAGAACAGTGTGCGCTTCACCCCCTCTAACCGGCTGTTCACTACGACCTTGGCTTTCACCACTTCTACTGAGACCTGAGTCCAAGCCAGCAACCTGTGTACGAGCGGCAGGAGTGTGGCATGGGTCTTGAGACCATGCATGTGGAGTGAGCATGGAGAGAGATCACGTCCAAACTCCTCTCATGCTGCTGGTGCACTAGTGGGCAAATGGACAAGACAGAATGGATCGTACAGAATGGTGGTGTAGGCTTCAGGTGAGAGATTAGTTTGCTTGGGAAAATCTGATTATGTCCCAGATATTGGAATTGGGACATTATCAAGGGCCATCCAATTTGACAGGCATGAGTTAGATATGTGCCATTGTGAGGATGAACTGTAAAGCTATCTGAAGAAAATCAAGAGATGCCAGAAGAAGAGTGCCGGGAAGGAGGGGGGTGGTCAACTGTGCCCGTAAATTGATTTAGGGTTGCCCTAAACTGTTTATTTGGGGTATCAGGTTCATTTTGGAGGTCTGCACACTGGGAAGTTTATTGTAATTTAGATTAAAAGGCATTGAGATATTGATCTGTCATTAACATGCCACTCGCGACAGAGTAAGACAGGGATAAACGGGGGCCGTGATTTGAAAAGTGAATAATGGTTATATAAGTAGTACATACTGTCGATATATTTTCCCTGTCTGTAAAAGTACATTCAAACCGTGTCGGTAGGTGCTAAGTTGAGGGTCTTGAATACGAGTGATAGACTCAACATGAAGCACTAACGACTTTCATTCCAAATTTGGGTCAATTGTTTTAATTATGATACGGAAAGGAGAGAGAGAGAGAGAGAGAGAGAGAGAGAGAGAGAGAGAGAGAGAGAGAGAGAGAGAGAGAGAGAGAGTGAGTGAGAGAGTGAGTGAGTGAGTGAGTGAGTGAGTGAGTGAGTGAGAGAGAGAGAGAGAGAGAGAGAGAGAGAGAGAGAGAGAGAGAGAGAGAGAGAGAGAGAGAGAGAGAGAGAGAGAGAGAGAGAGAGAGAGAGAGAGAGAGAGAGAGAGAGAGAGAGAGAGAGAGAGAGAGAGAGAGAGAGAGAGAGAGAGAGAGAGAGAGAGAGAGAGAGAGAGAGAGAGAGATAACCTAAGCTGTGAGGAGAGCACATATTGAAGGGAGGGTGCACTGCTCTAATTGATTGAGTCTAGGGTGGGTTTCCTCCCAGGAAACCTTATCTTTTTGTGTCCTCCGAGAGGGAGGTTATTAGAGAACCCACTAGATGGTAGCTTGGGCTAACCATGATGGGGACATTGATAGCAGGGGTTTTGTTTTACCATGTCATCAGAATCCTAATGTTAAAGTGCATCAATACATATGGCTTTCTGGATGATACAGTACAATTAATTAAGTACAAGGCTCATAGTCTGTGTCTTGCTTTGACACCCGAGGATGAGGATGAAGGAGACTGGCATAGAGACTAGCATCCCATTGGCATAGAACAGAATGGATGGACGGTCCTTGCCCCAATCTCATTCTCATCAAGGGTGGTGTGAAATTATTAAACATGTATTTTCACTCTTCCCTGTTCAAGTCAATGAGGTGGTGTCGAACATGAGTGATCATTGTTCCAGATGAGGGATTGTTGGAAACTGACTGATTGATTTGAGCATGTTTTAGTATGTTTATAACTATATAAGTGGACTAGCAGTAGTGACTAAAGTGTTATGGTTAGATGGAATGATCTATGTGCAAATTAATTTGTGACCAGAGGCAAGGTACATAGGGGGCATGTGTTTGAGAATGAAGGAAGTGGGTAATAGAGTCTCTGGGGAACGATACCACTCCACTGTTCATAGTGATACAGGGTATAGCTTGTAGCAGAGGAAGGACAGCTAATTGTGACCAATATAGAGACTACTATGAAGACAAGTTGAACGTCACACATACACACATTTCCACACCCTCTTCAAAGAGATATTTGATCACTCTCCTTCCGGTCGTCCTATAGGGGACCTCCTCATAGACCTTCAACAAGGATGCAATTCAGCTGCCGGGTATGCCCTCGAGTTCCGCACCATGGCTGCAGGGAGTGGATGGAGTGAGGCTGCTTTACTTACCGTCTACCGAAGAGGGCTCAACAGGGATCTTCAGGCGGAGCTGGCCTGTAGAGGTGACCTTCAGGATTTAAATCAATACATTCGTATGTCCATCTCCATCGACCACCTCATCGCCAACCGCCAAAGAACTCTGCCACCCAGGAACCCGAAACCTTCTCTTTCCATGATTCCATCATCCCGTCCGAATCTTCTAGAGCCCATGCAGTTGGGTCATGCTCCTCTCCCATGTATCGAACGTCAAAGGCGGATCCAAGAAGGGCTCTGCCTATACTGTGCAGGGAAACATCATCTACTCAGTCATTGCCCTGTTCGCCCCCCACGGAGAGTTGAGAAGGGTCCCTCCGCTGCCATGCAGGTAGGCGGGTCCGTATTTCTAAATATCTCCCAGAAGCAATTATCAATCCCAGTATTGATAACAGTGAAGGGGGTTACGAAGTACGTAGAGGGCTTGATAGATTCGATCACCAGCTAGTACAAGAGCTTGACATTGATCTTACACCTGTCACCCCTCCCTTAAGGATTAACACCATGGACGGGCAGCCATTGGGCACAGGCTTCATTACGCACCTGACACAGAGCGTTACCCTCCAGATTGGAGTCTTCCACACCGAAACCATTCAACTCATGGAACTCTCATCCCCCAAACAGCCTCTCATCCTCGGACACCCCTGGCTTTGTCGTCACGACAAGGTGAACTACTGTCCTGGTATTCTACCTGCTTCACCAGTTGTCTCAGCCTACCCTGCAGAGCCACGACCAGTGAGGACTCCGCCTCTGCAGTGCCACCCACCATACCATCTGAATACGCCCAGTACAGCAATGTCTTCAGCAAAATCAAGTGTGTCCCCACCGAAGGGCCGTGTTTACCCTCTATCTATCCCGGAAAATGAGGCAATGGAGAACTACATTGATGAAGCACTTAAACGGTTTCATTCGTCCATGTATTGATTACCGTTCCCTGAATGACGTTACGGTCAAGAACTGTTTCACTCTTCCTCTGATCCCAGTGACCCTTGAACAAGTGGGCCACACCAACATCTATACAAAACTCGACCTGCGGAGTGCTTATAACCTTGTCCGAATACGTGAAGGTGACGAATGGAAGACGGCCTTTATCACCCATCCGAGGGCACTACGAATACCTGGTCATGCCCTACGGCCTTACTAACGCCACCGCCGTATTCCAATCCTTTATGAACTAGGTTTTCCATGATATGATCAACCACTTTCTCATTGTCTACGTTGATGACATCCTGATTTACTCCCACTCCATCAAGGAACACATACATCATGTACAAAGGGTTCTTCAACGGCTCCTTGGCGATAATCTTTATGTGAAGACTGAAAAGAGCACCTTCCATGTAACCTCAGTAAACTTCCTCGGTTTCGTACTGACACCTGGAGGGGTCAGCATGGATGAGAACAAAGTCACCGCCGTCAGTATCTGGCCTAAATCCAGCACTGTTAAGGAACTCCAACGTTTTATTGGGTTCTCCAACTTCTATCGCCGGTTCATTCGGAACTTCAGTTCTACTGCCCCTCACTGTCCTTACCAGCCAAAAGACCCGGACCCTTCAATGGAATGATTGCTTTCAACACCTTGAAACGCCTCTTCACCTCAGCTCCTGTCCTTCGCCAACCTGATCGACCCTTCCTTTCACCCTGGAGGTGGATGCCTCCGAAGTAGGAGCAGGAGCCATACACTCTCAGCGGGTGGGAACACCTCCAAAATCACATCTTGTGCCTTCTTCTCCAGGAAGTTATCCCCTGCTGAGAGGAATTATGATGTAGGGAACAGAGAACTCCTCGCCATCAAGCTGGCCCTCGAGGAGTGGCGCCACTGGTTGGAGGGTGCACACCATCCCTTTCTCATCCTAACAGATCATCGTAATCTGGAATATATCAGAGGGGCTAAGAGGTTAAACTCCAGACAAGCCCGCTTGGCTCTCTTCACACACTTCCATTTTCATGTTACTTACATCCCTGGAAAGAAAAACGTAAAAGCTGATGTTCTCTCCCGCCAGTTTGACCTTCCGACCAGTAACTCAGACCCTACACCCATTCTTCCTTCCTCTTGCATTATGGGACCGGTACAGTGGGAGGTTCAATCTGCCATACAAGAAGCCCTAACCTCAGACCCGGCTCCTCCTGAGACACCAGCTGGGAAGAGTTACGTACCAGCAGCTGTTAGACCCCACCTGATGCAATGGTGTCACACGTCCTTGGGGTCAGGACATCCGGGCATTGCACGAACCACCAAACTTCTAACCCGTAACTTCTGGTGGTCCTCACTGGTATCCGACGTCAGGGATTACGTACTCTCCTGTCCAGTCTGCGTCCGTACCAAAAGCCCTCGTCATCTCCCTTCCTGTAAGCGTCAACCTTTGCCAATCCCTCACAGACCCTGGTCCCACCCGGGTGTGGCGAGCCTTCTGTGACCGACTGGGGGTCGCCCTCCGCCTCTCCTCCGGGAACCATCCCCAGACCAACAATGTTCTGCCTCTCCATACGACTGAAGTCGGTATATGGCCTGGGCCGAATACGTTCAGAAATCACTCATGCATTCATCCCTCCGCCTACGCCATTCAGGCCATCCTTGATTCCAAATGCCTGAGAGGTCGCATCCACTATCTAGTGGACTGGGAAGGTTATGGGCCTGAAGACCGGTCCTGGGTCCCGACTAGGACCTCCTCGACCCAGAGATGATTCAGGCATTCCACCATAACCGTCCGGATTGTCCCGCTCCCCGACCTCGGGGTCGACCCCCGAACAGACCTACTGGACATCAGCCGCGACGCAGAACGTCGGGTCAGTCCACGACTGTGTCGAACCAGCCTGTCGGACCTCGCCCCCGGGGGGGGGTGGGGGGGGGGGTGGGGGGGGGGGGTACTGTAAGGTTCTGTATTTATTTTCCTAGTTCACCTTGTGTTCTTGAACGTAGCCCTGTCTTTCATTTTGTACATTGATTTCACCTGTGTTAGTTACTCACCTGGTCTCATCAGCTCCTTATGTAGTTCAGTTCTTTCTGTTTGTGCCTTGTGAATTATTGTTCGTTTTGACTCTACTAAGCCTTTTCCTAGCTCGTTTGTGAGAACCAGTTTTAGCCTTCAGTCCTAGTTTTGTTTCACCTGCATGTTTGCCTACCTGTGTATGACCATTGCCTGTATGTGACCACGATTCCTGCCTTCTGTGAAGGCGTAATAAACACTGACCGCACATACACCTTCTTCTCCCATTACAGGACTGATGGTTGCTGATAATGGGCCTCTCTACGCCTATGTAGATATTCCATTTAAAAAATCAGCCGTTTCCAGCTACAATAGCCATTTACAACATTAACAATGTCTACACTGTATTTCTGATCAAATTTGATTCAATGTTATTTTAATGGACAAAGAAATTGCTTTTCTTTCGAAAACAAGGACATTTCTAAGTGACCGAAAACTTTTGAACGGTAGTGTATGTGCTTGTGTAAACATGTCTTTGTCTTTTCAGCTGTTTGACCCCGTGGGTGAGAAAAACTTGGTTTGAGCTTTGACTAGTTGTCCGTTATGTTCTGACAAACAAACTGAAAAACTAACAAATGAAACAAAGTGGAAAAAGTCAAGGGGTCTGAATACTTTCCGAAGGCATTGTGTGTATATATATATATATATATATATATATATATATATATATATATATATATATATATATATATATATATATATATATATATATATTACACAGGTACATGTCACAGTTAATTACATCTCTACACATGGCATGTTTCAGAAGGACTTGAGCGCTGTTCTTACATTTTTATAATAGTACTCAGACATGGTGTTGAGTGTTTTCTTGATGCTCATGAGACAATAATTACAAAAAATATTTCCTCGTATAAATTTCCTTTTGAATTCTGCCAAACCATACCTTCCATACTAATCTGAAATGATTCTTGTCACACTATAACCTAATATAATGTAGTAAGTAGCCTTAATCTACAGTGAGGGAAAAAAGTATTTGATCCCCTGCTGATTTTGTACGTTTGCCCACTGACAAAGAAATGATCAGTCTATAATTTTAATGGTAGGTTTATTTGAACAGTGAGAGACAGAATAACAACAAAAAAATCCAGAAAAACTCATGGCAAAAATGTTATAAATTGATTTGCATTTTAATGAGGGAAATCATTATTTAACCCCCTCTCAATCAGAAAGATTTCTGGCTCCCAGGTGTCTTTTATACAGGCAACGAGCTGAGATTAGGAGAACACTCTTAAAGGGAGTGCTCCTAATCTCAGCTTGTTACCTGTATAAAAGACACCTGTCCACAGAAGCAATCAATCAGATTCCAAACTCTCCACCATGGCCAAGACCAAAGAGCTCTCCAAGGATGTCAGGGACAAGATTGTAGACCTACACAAGGCTGGAATGGGCTACAAGACCATCGCCAAGCAGCTTGGTGAGAAGGTGACAACAATTGGTGCGATTATTCGCAAATGGAAGAAACACAAAATAACTGTCAATCTCCCTCGGCCTGGGGCTCCATGCAAGATCTCACCTCGTGGAGTTGCAATGATCATGAGAACGGTGAGGATTCAACCCAGAACTACACAGGAGGATCTTGTCAATGATCTCAAGGCAGCAGGGACCATAGTCACCAAGAAAACAATTGGTAACACACTACGCCATGAAGGACTGAAATCCTGCAGCGCCCGCAAGGTCCCCCTGCTCAAGAATGCACATATACAGGGCCGTCTGAAGTTTGCCAATGAACATCTGAATGATCCAGAGGAGAACTGGGTGAAAGTGTTGTGGTAAGATGAGACCAAAATCGATCTCTTTGGCATCAACACAACTCGCGTGTTTGGAGGAGGAGGAATGCTGCCTATGATCCCAAGAACACCATCCCCTCCTTCAAACATGGAGGTGGAAACATTATGCTTTGGGGGTGTTTTTCTGCTAAGGGGACAGGACAACTTCACCGCATCAAAGGGACGATGAACAGGGCCATGTAACGTCAAATCTTGAGTGAGAACCTCCTTCCCTCAGCCAGGGCATTGAAAATGGGTCGTGGATGGGTATTCCAGCATGACAATGACCCAAAACACACAGCCAAGGCAACAAAGGAGTGGCTCAAGAAGGAGCACATTAAGGTCCTGGAGTGGCCTAGCCAGTCTCCAGACCTTAATCCCATAGAAAATCTTTGGAGGGAGCTGAAGGTTCGAGTTGCCAAACGTCAGCCTTGAAACCTTAATGACTTGGAGAAGATCTGCAAAGAGGAGTGGGACAAAATCCCTCCTGAGATGTGTGCAAACCTGGTGGCCAACTACAAAAAACGTCTGACCTCTGGCACCAAGTACTAAGTCATGTTTAGCAGAGGGGTCAAATACTTATTTCCCTCATTAAAATGCAAATCAATTTATAACATTTTTGACATGCGTTTTTCTGGATTTTTTTGTTGTTATTCTGTCTCTCACTGTTCAAATAAACCTACCATTAAAATTATAGACTGATCATTTCTTTGTCAGTCGGCAAACGTACAAAATCAGCAGGGGATCAAATACTTTTTTTCCTCACTGTATATTGGAGAACACTCCCAGCATGCATTCAGTCAAAAGGTATGTCTAAAGCACACCCCTCCATTGCACTCCAAATCCATCAATGACAATACAGATAGCAACATCCAATACATAGAGCAACCCCTAGTCCCTTTCTGAGCTTGAAAATTCTCTCCTAACCAAGTGGAATTCATTGAGACAATACTTCAGAGACCTGCAGTGGGCAACTAATTGTAGTAAACCTCTACTCATCCCTCTACTCTAGTGGTTCCCAACCAGGGGTAATAGGACCACTGGGGGTACTTGGCCTATCCACAGGGGGTACTTCAGAAGACCCTTGAGACCATAGGCTTACTGGTAAAATGCACATGAGGGGGTACTTCAGGGGTACTCCGAGCAGAGCAAAATTCAGTAGGCGGTACAGTAAGAGAAAAAGGTTGGGAACCACTGCTCTAATCCATAATCTGCTCTCCCTAGATTGCTTTTCATGACATCACCCATGGTTGAAAGCCAAGCACCAATTCATTATTGAATGCTTCCTTATGAAAAGTCAACTTGGAAATATTGCAGCTGATGCTCAAAAGAAGAAGAATGAAAAAAAGGCAAGACACAAAGCCTTGAAATGAAATAGGCGTCTTTGTAAAGTGTTCGACAGGGTTAGGTCTTTTACAGTATATTTGGCTAAATATAATTTGGCTAAATTAAACATTAAACGCCCACACCAGAAGAAATCCTCCTGATTCCTGCTTATAAGCAAAAACTGAAGCAGGAAGCACCAGTGATTCGGTTAATAAAAAAGTGGTCAGATGACGCAGATGCTAAGCTACAGGACTGTTTTGCTAGCACAGACTGGAACATGTTCCGGGATTCTTCAGACAGCATTGAGGAGTACACCACATCAGTCACTGGCTTCATCAATAAGTGCATCGATGATGTCGTCCCCACAGTGACCGTACCTACATACCCCAACCAGAAGCCATGGATTACAGGAAACATCCGCACTGAGCTAAAGGGTAGAGCTGCCGCTTTCAAGGAACGGGACTCTAACCCGTTCCTTGACCTCCGACGAACCATCAAACAGGCAAAGAGTCAATACAGGTCTAAGATTGAATCATACTACACTGGCTCTGACGCTCGTCGGATGTGGCAGGGCTTGAAAACTATTACAGACTACAAAGGGAAGCACAGCCGCGAGCTGCCCAGTGACACAAGCCTACCAGACGAGCTAAACCACTTCTATGCTCGCTTCGAGGCAAGCAACACTGAAGCATGCATGAGAGCACCAGCTGTTCCGGACGACTATGTGATCACGCTCTCCGTAGCCGATGTGAGTAAGACTTTTAAGCAGGTCAACATTCACAAGGCCGCAGGGCCAGACGGATTACCAGGACGTGTACTCCGAGCATGTGCTGACCAACTGGCAAGTGTCTTCACTGACATTTTCAACATGTCCCTGACTGAGTCTGTAATACCAACATGTTTCAAGCAGACCACCATAGTCCCCGTGCCCAAGAACTCTAAGATAACCTGCCTAAATGACTACCGACCCGTAGCACTGACGTCTGTAGCCATGAAGTGCTTTGAAAGACTGGTCATGGCTCACATCAACAGCATAATCCCAGAAACCCTAGACCCACTCCAATTTGCATACCGCCCCAACAGATCCACAGATGATGCAATCTCTATCGCACTCCACACTGCCCTTTCCCACCTGGACAAGAGGAACACCTACGTGAGAATGCTATTCATTGACTACAGCTCAGCATTCAACACCATAGTGCCCTCTAAGCTCATCACTAAGCTAAGGATCCTGGGACTAAACACCTCCCTCTGCAACTGGATCCTGGACTTCCTGACGGGCCGCCCCCAGGTGGTAAGGGTAGGTAACAACACATCTGCCACACTGATCCTCAACACGGGGGCCCCTCAGGGGTGCGTGCTCAGTCCCCTCCTGTACTCTCTGTTCACCCATGACTGCATGGCCAGGCACGACTCCAACACCATCATTAAGTTTGCCGACGACACAACAGTGGTAGGCCTGATCACCGACAACGATGAAACAGCCTATAGGGAGGAGGTCAGAGATCTGGCCGTGTGGTGCCAGGACAACAACCTCTCCCTCAACGTGACCAAGACAAAGGAGATGATTGTGGACTACAGGAAAAAAAAGAGGACTGAGCACGCCCCCATTCTCATCGACGGGGCTGTAGTGGAACAGGTTGAGAGCTTCAAGTTCCTTGGTGTCCACATCACCAACGAACTATCATGGTCCAAACACACCAAGACAGTCGTGAAGAGGGCACGACAAAGCCTATTCCCCCTCAGGAGACTAAAAAGATTTGGCATGGGTCCTCAGATCCTCAAAAAATTCTACAGCTGCACCATCGAGAGCATCCTGACTGGTTGCATCACCGCCTGGTATGGCCTCTGACCGCAAGGCACTACAGAGGGTAGTGCGTACGGCCCAGTACATCACTGGGGCAAAGCTCCCTGCCATCCAGGACCTCTATACCAGGCGGTGTCAGAGGAAGGCCCTCAAAATTGTCAAAGACTCCAGCCACCCTAGTCATAGACTGTTCTCTCTGCTACCGCACGGCAAGCGGTACCGGAGTGCCAAGTCTAGGTCCAAAAGACTTCTCAACAGCTTCTACCCCCAAGCCATAAGACTCCTGAACAGCTAATCATGGCTACCCGGACTATTTGCACTGCCCCCCCACCCCATCCTTTTTACGCTGCTGCTACTCTGTTAAGTATTTATGCATAGTCACTTTAACTCTACCCACATGTACATATTACCTCAACTACCTCAACTAGCCGGTGCCCCCGCACATTGACTCTGCAACGGTACCCCCCTGTATATATAGCCTCCCTACTGTCACTTTATTTTACTGTATATATAGCCTCCCTACTGTCACTTTATTTTACTTCTGCTCTTTTTTTCTCAACACTTTTTTTGTTGTTGTTTTATTCTTACTTTTTTTGTTTAAAATAAATGCACTGTTGGTTAAGGGCTGTAAGTAAGCATTTCACTGTAATGTCTGCACCTGTTGTATTCGGCGCATGTGACCAATAAAATTTGATTTGATTTGATTTGAAATCCACTTTTTCGAGAAGAAAGACGATGGCCAGAGTATACCCATAATGTTGTACAGCAATTTACGTCAATAGGTCATCATTTTAGTCAAAGTATGATATATTTGGCCATGAAGTGGGACATTTGTGGAAATCCATGCCAATGCAGTGTCTTTTCCTATGAAAAGCCTACGCTTTGTTTCAGGGCTGGATTTTATTTGAATGTTGCCACCCACCAGCTTGGCATTGTTTATTAATCACAGACAGCTGCAAAGTTCTTCCTCTTCGTGTCGCAACTGAGCTGAACCAAACAGCCTTTTGTCCACTGAGCCATGGAGCAAATTAAAATATGGGGTGCAAATTTATGTTTTTGCACGTCCACTTTTTACCAGAAAATTATCATAATCCATTGGATAATTTTTCAATTTTCACTTATTTTTGAACTACTCAATAAAAATAAATAAAGTATAAATCTGACCACTTTATAAATGGTATAAATGCGTGATATGATTGCATTTTGCAACCCTGCTCCCCCCATCGGCCCAAGATGAATCGTTTTGACCACTAAAGTTTTGCTTCACTACATGTTCGGCTCAACTGCTTTGATTGGTGCAGCTAGACACCACAAGTGGATATGATCATAAAAAGGCACCCGCAAATTTTTTTTTTTATAACTTGTTTATTTATGTTGTTGTGCTCTTGTTACATTTGTAATGGTGTTTCGTGTTTTAAAAAAAACCTGTCAACAGCAACAGATAAGATTAGCTAGTTGTGAGTGTCCTATTTGTTGATGTTTCTCCACTCCACGTGATGACGTTCCTTCTCACCCCAATTTGTGAATATGTACAGTATAAGTAGACAGGACAAACATATTTTCATCATTTCACTAATACCACCAAAATTATAGCATAATCAATATGCTAAAGTCATGATATTGTGAAGACCAATACATCAAAGTTACTCCCAGCACACACGTGTCACACTTGTGTTTAGAGTATTTGTATTTTGCTAAATTAGTACCTTATAAACTTCACACACACCAATATTTACCAAGAGGTCATTCAAGACTGGGTTTGATTAGCTTGTTGTACTGTAATCAATAGCGAGTGCAAATTAATCACTCATATTGTATTGAAATCAATGTACCGTCTGCAATTTTCTAACATAAAAACTTCAATGAACTTGAGTATACTACATATTTTTGTTGATAGATGACAACCTGTCGTAGCTATTTATCAACTTACTTTATATCTCTGTGAAAAAATGATTTCAAATCAAATCAAAGTTTATTGGTCGCGTACACAGATTTGCAGATGTTATCGCGGATAGAGCGAAATGTTTGTGTTTCTAGCTCTGACAGTGCAGTAATAGCAATACAAATTAATCAAGTTTTTAAATTAGATTTTTTAAATACATTAATATCAGAACGAGCGATGTCCGAGATTGAAATATTAATATATATACAGTACCAGTCAAACGTTTGGACACACCTACTCATTCAAGGGTTTTTCTTTATTTTTACTATTTTCTACATTGTAGAATAATAGGGAAGACATCAAAACTATGAAATAACTCATATGGAATCATGTAGTAACCAAAAAATAGAAGTAGAATGAGTAGGTGTGTCACGGATTCAGCCGAGGATGCTCCTCCTCCTTGCTCGGGCAGGCTTCGACGTTCGTCGTCCCCGGAGTACTAGCTGCTGCCGATCGATGTTTCGGTGTTGGTCTAGTTTAGTCTTTATTGTTTACACCTGTTCCCCATTATGTTTGATTGTATTCCCTATATTTACCCCTGTCCCTCATTTGGAATTTGTGTGTTATTGTTCATTGTTATGTGTGTCGTTGGTGAGCGGGTTAGTTCCTCCCTGTGTGGAGGAGGTATTCTGTGTTGTGTTCTTTACTTCGTTTAGTAAAGTACGTTTCTTAGAGTTTCTACGTCCTGCGCCTGACTTCTTTCACCGCATTACACTGACATTCGTGACAGAATAACACACCACGACATGGAGTCAGCAGGAGCGGCGGTGCCAACGGGATCACTGGAGAAGCGTGTTTTACAACAGGCGGCTATGATCCAGGATCTTGGCACCGCCATGGAAGGGGTGATGAACACTTTGAGGCGAAGGGAAAGAGGAGGTTTGCCCACACCTCCTCCAACGACACCACCACCATCAGCCATACCCATCGTTTCACCTCTGGAGTCCAGTGGGATTCGGCTCTCGCTCCAGAGGGCTTATGATGGCAGGGTTTCCTGCTCCAAGTGGAACTCTACCTGGCAACCATCCACCCGGTGCCCTCGGGATACGAGAGCGTGTCCGCCCTCATCTCCTGTCTGTCCGGCAAGGCACTGGAGTGGGCCAACGCCGAGTGGGGGGGAATAGACGCCGCTACAGTAAACTATGCGGAGTTCACCCGCCGCTTCAGGGCGGTATTCGATCATCCCCCAGAGGGGAAGGCGGCGGGTGAGCGTCTGTTCCACCTCAGACAAGGGAAGAGGAGCGCGCAGGAGTTCGCACTGGACTTCCGGACTCTGGCTGCCAATGCGGGATGGAATGAAAGGGCCCTCATCGACCACTACAGGTACAGCCTAAGGGAGGAAGTTCATCGAGAGTTGGCCTGCAGGGACACCAACCTAAGTTTCGATCAGCTGGTGGACATGTCGATTCGCCTAGATACCCTGTTGGCTACCCGCGGGCGTCCAGAGTTGGGGCCGTCCATTCCATCCCCCAGCACTTCTGAGCCGAGCACTATGGAGCTCGGGGGTGCTGGTGCTAGGGAGACTAGGAGAGAGGCCGTCCCCTGCACCAACTGTGGCTGCAGAGGACACACTGCGGTTCGGTGCTGGGGAGAGTCTCCTAGGAATCGAGGCAGTAGGCAACGCACTGATGAGTCATTCCAGGTGAGTAAGCACCCAACTCACCCAGAGCTCTCTGTTGTACATATGTGTATTAAAATTGTGTTTCCCGAGGTTTCTTCTCACTCCCAGCATAAGGCGCTAGTAGATTCAGGCGCAGCTGGGAATTTTATCGATCGCCCGGTTCACATATAAGTTAGGGATCCCTATTGTACCAGTTGATGTGCCCTTCCCCATCCATGCCTTAGATAGCCGCCCTTTGGGGTCGGGATTGATTAGGGAGGTCACAGCGCCACTTAAGATGAAGACGCAGAGGGCCATGAGGAGATTATACAGTTGTTTTTGATTGACTCTCCTGTGTTTCCCGTGGTGTTGGGGCTTCCCTGGTTAACATCTCATGACCCCAACATTTCATGGCAACAGAGGGCTCTCAAGGGATGGTCTGATCAGTGTGTCGGCGGTGTGTAGGTGTTTCCGTAGGGGCAACGACGATGGAAAGTCCGAACCAAATTCCCACAATTCACATTCCTCCTGAATATGCCGATTTGGCACTCGCCTTCTGTAAAAAGAAGGCGACTCAATTACCACCTCATCGACAGGGGGATTGTGCGATAGACCTCCAGGTAGGCGCTGCGCTTCCTCGTAGTCATGTGTATCCTCTGTCTCAGGAGGAGACGGCAGCTATGGAGACATACGTCACCGAATCTCTGAGACAGGGATACATACGGCCGTCCACTTCCCCTGCGTCCTCGAGTTTCTTTTTTGTGAAGAAGAAGGATGGGGGTTTACGCCCGTGTATTGATTACCGTGGTCTCAATCAGATTACAATTAAATACAGCTATCCTCTCCCTCTGATTGCTAGTATGATGTAGTCATTACACGGGGCGTGATTCTTCACAAAACTGGATCTCAGGAGCGCTTACAACCTAGTGTGCATTAGGGAGGGAGATGAGTGGAAGACAGCATTCAGTACCACCTCGAGTCACTATGAGTACCTCGTCATGCCATACGGCTTAATGAATGCTCCTTCAGTCTTCCAATCATTTGTGGACGAGATTTTCCGGGATTAGCATGGACAGGGTGTAGTGGTGTATATTGATGACATTGTAATATACTCAGCTACACGAACCGAGCATGTGTCCCTGGTACGTCGGGTGCTGGGTAGACTGTTGGAGAATGACCTGTATGTGAAGGCGGAGAAATGTCTGTTCTTCCAGGAGTCCATCTCCTTCCTGGGACATCGGTTGTCCGCGTCAGGGGTGGAGATGGAGATTGACCACGTTTCAGCCGTGCGTAATTGGCAGACTCCCACTACGGTGAAGGAGGTGCAGCGGTTTTTGGGTTTTGCCAACTACTACCGGAGATTTATCCTGGGTTTTGGACAGGTAGCAGCTCCCATCACCTCTCTGCTAAAGGGGGGCCCGGTGCGTTTGCAGTGGTCGGCTGAGGCGGACAGGGCGTTTAGACATCTGAAGGACCTGTTCACCTCGGTTCCGGTGCTGGCACATCCGGATCCCTCTTTGGCGTTCCAAGTTGAGGTGGATGCGTCCGAGGCGGGGATCGGTGCTATACTGTCTCAGCGCTCGGGCACGCCTCCAAAACTCTGCCCCTGTGCATTCTATTCTAAGAAGCTCAGTCCGGCGGAACGCAATTATGACGTGGGGGACAGGGAGCTGCTAGCGGTGGTTCAAGCCCTGAAGGTGTGGAGACATTGGCTTGAGGGGGCTAAACACCCTTTTCTCATTCTGACTGACCATCGTAACCTGGAGTACATCCGGGCAGCGAGGAGACTGAACCCTCGTCAGGCTAGGTGGGCCATGTTTCTTGCCCGGTTTGTATTTAAGCTCACTTATATACCAGGGTCACAGAACGCTGGAGGAGCACGTTTTACAACGCAAAGCAGACGCCCTGTCCCGACGATATGACACAGAGGAGAGGTCCATTGAGCCCACTCCCATATTTCCAGAGTCTTGTCTAGTGGCACCGGTGGTGTGGGAGGTCGATGCAGAAATCGAGCGGGTGTTACGTGCCGACCCTACTCCCCCAGAGTGTCCAGAGGGGCGGAGGTACGTGCCGCTCGAGGTCCGTGATCGACTAATATATTGGGCTCACACGTCACCCTCCTCTGGTCATCCTGGTATTGGTCAGACGGTGCACTGCCTTAGTGGGAAGTACTGGTGGCCCACCTTAGCTAGGGACGTGAGGGTTTACGTTTCTTCCTGCTCGGTGTGCGCCCAGAGTAAGGCGCCTAGACACCTGCCCAGAGGGAAGTTACAACCTCTACCCGTTCCACAACGGCCGTGGTCTCACCTATCGGTGGATTTTGTCACGGACCTTCCCCCCTCCCAGGGGAATACCACGATCTTGGTCGCTGTGGATCGGTTTTCTAAGGCCTGCCGTCTCATTCCAATGCCAGGTCTTCCTACAGCCCTACAAACGGCCGACGCCCTGTTTACTCACGTTTTCTGGCACTACGGGGTGCCTGAGGATATAGTGTCTGATCGGGGTCCCCAGTTCACCTCTAGAGTTTGGAGGGCATTTATGGAACGATTGGGGGTCTCGATTAGCCTTACCTCGGGTTTTCACCCTGAGAGTAATGGGCAGGTGGAGAGAGTAAACCAGGATGTGGGTAGGTTTCTGAGGTCCTATTGCCAGGACCGGCAGGAGGAGTGGTCGGGGTATATCCCCTGGGCAGAGATAGACCAAAACTCACTCCGCCACTCCTCTACTAATCTTACGCCTTTTCAGTGTGTGTTGGGTTATCAGCCGGTCCTGGCACCCTGGCATCAGAGCCAGATCGAAGCTCCTGCGGAGGTTGAGTGGTTTCGGCACTCGGAGGAAACATGGAACGCTGCGCATGTCCATCTGCAGCGGGCTATCAGACGGCAAAAGGCGAGCGCCGATCGCCACCGCAGTGAGGGTCCGGTTTATGCACCGGGAGATCGGGTCTGGCTCTCGACCCGAAACCTGCCCCTGCGCCTGCCCTGCCGGAAGCTGGGTCTGCGGTTTTTGGGGCCATTTAATGTCCTGAGGAGATTGAACAAGGTATGTTATAGGTTACAACTGCCCATTAATTACCGCATTAACCCCTCGTTCCATGTGTCTCTCCTCAGGCCGGTGGTAGCTGGTCCACTCCATGAGAATGAGATACGAGAGGCTCCTCCGCCCCCACTAGACATCGAGGGGGCTCCGGCGTACTCAGTCTGTTCCATCGTGGATTCGAGGCGTCGGATGGGGGGTCTGCAGTATCTCGTGGAGTGGGAGGGGTACGGTCCGGAGGAATGGTGCTGGGTCCCTAGGAGGGACATACTAGATCCCTCCCTATTGTGGGACTTCCACCGGAGTCATCCGACTCGCCCTGCTCCGCGTCCTCCTGGCCGTCCCCGAGGCCGGGGTCGGCGCACGGCTGGAGCCGCGCGTCAAGGGGGGGGGGGGTACTGTCACGGATTCAGCCGAGGCTGCTCCTCCTCCTTGCTCGGGCAGGCTTCGGCGTTCGTCGTCCCCGGAGTACTAGCTGCTGCCGATCGATGTTTCGGTGTTGGTCTAGTTTAGTCTTTATTGTTTACACCTGTTCCCCATTATGTTTGATTGTATTCCCTATATTTACCCCTGTCCCTCATTTGGAATTTGTGTGTTATTGTTTATTGTTACGTGTGTCGTTGGTGAGCGGGTTAGTTCCTCCCTGTGTGGAGGTATTCTGTGTTGTGTTCTTTACTTCGTTTAGTAAAGTACGTTTCTTAGAGTTTCTGCGTCCTGCGCCTGACTTCTTCCACCGCATTACACTGACATTCGTGACAAGTTGTGTCCAAACTTTCGATTGGTACTGTATATACTGTATTCTATTCTAATGTATTTTAGTCAATGCCACTCTGACATTGCTCGATATAATATTTATATATTTCTTAATTCCATTCTTTTACTTTTATATTTTTGTATATTGTTGTGAATTGTTAGTTACTATTGCACTGTTAGAGCAAGGAACACAAGCATTTCACTACACCCATAATAACATCGGCTAAATATGTGTATGTGACCAATAACATTTGATTTGATTTGATTTTTAAGAATCCTTTAACCCTATTTTTAGTCAGCATTATTCAAGCTCAAATTTCTCACAAAAGAACAAGGACCCTAGGGGAGGTTTTTTTGTTGATAGAAGCGCAAAACTGTGAATATTAAGGTGTCCCCTGGAGGATAGAAACACAACATGGAGCACAGCAAAGTATAAAACATAATAAGGCAATTCGTGAACAACCCCAGACATCTATCAGTCACCAGACACACTGGTATTGTATATTCAAATAGGAACTGATGAATGTCGCAGATCATTTCTTTCATCACTTTCCTGTGATGTACTGTATGAAAATCATGAGACCACAGTCAACACATTCCCCTAAAATAAGGTCTGCTCTAAACCTTTTCTGCCTTCTTTTCTATTCCCTCAAGGGAGGTCCTTCCATCTTCTCCACTATTGGGCATGTTGTGTCCAGTGTGGGCCTGACAGTGAGTGTGAAAAGGCTCTGTCTCATTGTCTAATATTGTGGAGTAAGCACAATGTTGTTGATCCATCCTCAATTATCTCCTATCACAGCCATTATACTCTGTAACTGTTTTAAAATCACCATTGGCCCAGTGCCGGTTGGTGCTGTTTAAGGTTAGGGAGGACTATTTATTTTTTATTTTTATGAGCATGGCCGTATTTCTATTACAGTATATTGGATGACTGTCTGTCATTCATATTCCATTCACCCAGCTCAATGTAACACCAATAGGTTTAGGCTACTACGTGATACTAAAATGTCCCTATACCCATCGTGAGGTTGCTACAACCTAGCCTACAAATGAACATTTATAACATAGTTGCACAGGTCAAGAGACAAATTGGACTAATCAAGGTGATAGATGGTGACATTCAATACCGCCTTGCAAACTCTTGCCTGCATTCGGCTGATCTAGAGTGTAATCGTTAGTCATTTTGCAACTAAAATGAGAGTTTCTAGAGGACAAACTTACGTTTGCTTCCATTCAAGAAATGTTTTGCAACAAAATTGGTGTAATAATACACCCCTGATCACCCGCACACACAGTTCACTTTCATAGCAGCCATACACACAGCATAATATAATAATAATATGCCATTTAGCAGACGCTTTTATCCAAAGCGACTTACAGTCATGCGTGAATACATTTTTTGTGTATGGGTGGTCCCGGGGATCAAACCCACTACCCTGGTCTTACAAGCGCCGTGCTCTACCAGCTGAGCTACAGAGGACCACATCTACATGCTCTCCTCCTCTCCCATTTTCTCTTCGCTTGTGGACTTCTGTCTGTGACCAGGCAGCTGTCTGTGACCATGAAAAAAATCCTCTTCAAGCCAAATCCTCATACCATAACTACTACAAACAGCCTACATTGTTGTCACCATATTAGCTAACAGTCAACATATCTACTAAAACTAATGTGTTAGTAAACTCACAATCCAATCCATGTGTACAATCAAGCAATAGTGTACAGCAAGCAATTTAGTAGTTATACCGGTCGGGCCCTGGTGGCAATACATTTATAAAACCTAAAGCTTACCTTGAATTGGAAGTGTTGGATAGCCTTAGCCAGCTAGCTAACATACATATAATTCCTCTCTGAGCTAAATTAGCTGCATTAGCTAGCGTAGGTGACAGTGACATTTTTTAAATATATATCTCTCTCTCTGTCTCTCTGCTGCTTCTGCTGAATTTTTAAATACATTAATTTGTTCAAAACTGTTCAACTATTGTCTTTCGCTCTCTTTGAGTCAACTACTCACCACATTTTATGCACCGCAGTGCTAGCTAGCTCTAGTTTATGCTTTTAGTACTAGATTAATGATCTGATCCTTTGATTGGATGGACAACATGTCAGTTCATGCTGCAAGAGCTCTGACAATTTGGAGGACGTTCTCTGGAAGTCGTGCTGATTACTGTGTAAGTCTATGGAATGGGGTGAGAACCATGAACCTCCTAGGTTTTGTATTGAAGTCAATGTACCCAGAGGAGGAAGGAAACTAGCTGTCCTCCGGCTAAACCATGGTGCTACCCTACAGAGGCCTGTTGAGGCTACTGTAGACCTTCATTGCAAAACAGTGTGTTTTAATAAGTTATTTGGTGGCATGTGAATATATTTACTATAGTTTTATCTAAAAAGGATAACTTCTTTAAACACTATTTTTATGAAATTCCCTGAGTAGGATGTTCCTCCCTTTCCTCCTCTGAGGAGCCGCCACTGCATTGGCCTCATGGTGAAATCCCTCAGCGGTTTCCTTCCTCTCCGGCAACTGAGTTAGGAAGGGCGCCTGTATCTTTGTAGTGACTGGGTGTATTGATACACCATCCAAACTGTAATTAATAACTGCACCATGCTCAAAGGGATATTCAATGTATGCTTTTTCCCCATCTACCAATAGGTGTCCTTCTGTGCAAACCATAGGAAAACCTATCTGATTTTGTGGTTGAATCTGGGCTTGAAATTGTATGTGTGGGGTACAGAGATGGGCCAGTAAACGAGCGTTGGGCCAGCCAGGTGGAAAAATATGCCATTCTGCCCTTGAGCAAGGCAGTTAACCCCCAACAACAACTGCTCCCCGGGCGCCGATGACGTCGGTTAAGGCAGCCCCCACACCTCTCTGATTCAGAGGGGTTGGGTTAAATGTAGAAGTCATTTTTCGGTTGAATGCATTCAGTTGTGCAACTGACTAGGCATCCCATTTCCCTTTTAAAATGCATGCTAAACACTATTATTGCACACAGAGTGAGTCCATGCAACTTATTACGTGACTCGTTAAGCACATTTTAATCCTGAACTTATTTAGGCTTGCCTTAACAAAAGGGTTGAATAACTATTGACTCAAGACATTTCAGCTTAATTTGGAAACATTTCTAAAAACATAAATCCACTTTGAAATTATAGGGCATTGTGTGTAGATCAGTGTCACAAAATCTCAATTTAATCCATTTTAAATTCTAGCTGTAACACTACAAAATGTGGAAAAAGTCAAGGGGTGTGAACATTTTCTGAAGGCACTGTATTATGTAGGTTACTGTAGCATAATACTTTATAGTAATAGATAAGACATTGCAATTTGTCTTGATACACAGAATCTGGGATGCAGCAATTCTTCATGAAATGTATCATATAACATTCAAAACCAAGGGCAAGTTTATGACTTCAGTTCCAGTAATCTGCTTTCACTGAGATATTGTTGTGTTCACAGCTTGTGAGGAGCAGATACTTGCAGGACAAACACTGGCCTACCACATACATAATGTGCCAAGATAAGGCCATCTGACTCTCAGCTGCAGCATGTATGTACAGAGTAAGCTAGTCAGAGTAAATCATTTTAAAGATTATTTAAGATATTCAACAGTCAGTATTCAATATGAATATACTGATGATGTTTGTGTTAAAATGTTATTCATCCTTACTCTTTTACTTGCATTATCCACTTACCCTCTCTCCGTTTTCATGCCAAGAGAAAGAGCAGAGTAATGTACCAGCACGTCTTTCACTTACAGTTGGAGTCGGAAGTTTACATACACCTTAGCCAAATACATTTAAACTCAGTTTTTCACAATTCCTGTCATTTAATCCTAGTAAAAATCCCCTGTCTTAGGTCAGTTAGGATCACCACTTTATTTTAAGAATGTGAAATGTCAGAATAGTAGTAGAGAGTGATTTATTTCAGCTTTTATTTCTTTCATCACATTCCAAGTGGGGCAGAAGTTTACATACACTCAATTAGTGTTTGGTAGCATTGCCTTTAAATTGTTTAACTTGGGTCAAACGTTTCGGGTAGCCTTCTACAAGCTCTTTTGGCACATTCCTCCTGACAGAGCTGGTGTAACTGAGTCAGGTTTGTAGGCCTCCATGCTCACACACGCTTTTTCAGTTTTGCCCACAAATGTTCTATAGGATTGAGGTCAGGGCTTTGTGATGGCCACTCCAATACCTTGACTTTGTTGTCCTTAAGCCATTTTTCCACAACTTTGGAAGTATGCTTGCGGTCATTGTCCATTTGGAAGATCTGTTTGCGACCAAGCTTTAACTTCCTGACTGACGTCTTTAGATGTTGCTTCAATATATCCACATAATTTTCCTTCCTCATGATGCCATCTATTTTGTGAAGAGAACCCGTCCCTCCTGCAGCAAAGCACCCCCACAGCATGATGTTGTCACCCCCGTGCTTCACGGTTGGGATGGTGTTCTTCGGCTTGCAAGCCATCCCCCTTTTCCTCCAAACATAACGATGGTCATTATGGCCAAACAGTTATATATTTTTTTCTTCAGACCAGAGGACATTTCCCTAAAAAGTACGATCTTTGTCCCCATGTGCAGTTGCAAACCGTAGTCTGGCTTTTTTATGCCGGTTTTGGAGCAGTGGCTTCTTTCTTGCTGAACTGCCTTTCAGGTTATGTCAATATAGGACTCGTTTTACTGTGGATATAGATACTTTCGTACCTCTTTCCTCTAGCGTCTTCACAAGGTCTGCTGTTGTTCTGGGATTGATTTGCACTTTTCGCACCAAAGTACGTTCATCTCTAGGAGACAGAACGCGTCTCCTTCCTGAGCGATATGACGGCTGCGTGGTCCCATGGTGTTTATACTTACGTACTATTGTTTGTACAGTTGAACGTGGTACCTTCAGGCATTTGGAAATTGCTCCCAAGGATGAACCAGACTTGTGGAAGTCTACACATTTTTTTCTGAAGTCTTGGCTGATTTCTTTTGATTTTCCCATGATATCAAGCAAAGAGGCACTGAGTTTGAAGGTAGGCCTTGAAATACATCCACAGTTACACATCCAATTGACTCAAATTATGTAAATTAGCCTATCAGAAGCTTCTAAAGCTATGACATCATTTTCTGGAATTTTCCAAGCTGTTTAAAGGCACAGTCAAGTTAGTATATGTAAACCTCTGATCCACTGGAATTGTGATACAGTGAATTATAAGTGAAACAATCTGTCTGTAAACAATTGTTGGAAAAATTACTTGTGTCATGCACAAAGTAGATGTCCTAACCGACTTGCCGAAACTATAGTTTGTTAACAAGACATTTGTGGAGTGGTTGAAAAACTAGTTTTAGTGACTCCAACCTATGTGTATGTAAACTTCCGACTCTATTACCAGGATGTGTTGAATTGAAACTTAGTCTGACTGTTTTATCATCAAACAGTGAACCACATGGGTGTGCTTATAGAATGGGAAATTATATTGCAAACCATTCATTTTGTGTATCTAAGATAAATACTGTTTTTATAATTTTTTCCATTTAGAGTTTTATGCATTTACACCCTCACAGTGATAAAATAAAAGTATTATCACTCCATACACAGACTATTTTCAACATTTGGAGTAATCGCTTAGACCACAACCAAGTGTTTTGGTCGAATTGCCTCCTCTAAGCGCTTCTGATCCCATTTAAAAATGGGTTTGAAACTGTTAGGGCTTTGACTGTTTCAAGAGTTTGCAACTGCACTGATGAAAAGCCTACACTGTAAAGCCTACACTGTATAGCACTAGAAGTACATAATATATGAATATGTATTTACATTTTTGATGGAAAATCAGTCTAGCATATGCATGCATATGCATATTTTATGTGAAATTAAATGTACAAGGCACTTCATTTAATAATTATTTCTCTTTTGCAAGGTAGAGCTTTCAATTCAAAATACACATACACATCCAACGAATGGGAAAGGGAGAGCAGTTGATAAGTCTGTGTTTCAGCGCAGAGGAAAGGGTGAGTTAAGACGAAGGGATTCCTGATGAGTAGAGCAAAAAGATAGATGGCTCTTCTTACAGCTCTCAATGGCAAACAGAGTTACACACAGAGAGAGAGAGAGAGAGAGAGAGAGAGAGAGAGAGAGAGAGAGAGAGAGAGAGAGAGAGAGAGAGAGAGAGAGAGAGAGAGAGAGAGAGAGAGATATAGAGAGAGAGAGATGAAGAGAGAGAGAGATGAAGAGAGAGATGAAGAGAGAGAGAGATGAAGAGAGAGAGAGAGAGAGAGAGAGAGAGAGAGAGAGATGAAGAGAGAGAGAGAGAGAGATGAAGAGAGAGAGAGAGAGAGATATATAGAGAGAGAGATGAAGAGAGAGAGAGATGAAGAGAGAGAGAGAGACAGAGAGAGATAGAGAGAGAGAGAGAGAGAGAGAGAGAGAGAGAGAGAGAGAGAGAGAGAGAGAGAGAGAGAGAGAGAGATGAAGGGAGAGAGAGAGAGAAAGAGATGAAGGGGGAGAGGGAAAGAGAAAGAGATGAAAGGAGAGAGAGAAACAGAAAGAGTTTGAGTTTTAAAGAAACTTTATTGGGTCCTGGGAACCCACAACACAATAAACACTCAAACAAACAAAAACATGGTTAAACATCAATTAAAAATACAACACCAAATCTTCCTCCACAGTAACTAAACACAGCAGCCTCTGAATACCCCATATGCTCATAAACAGCCCAATGTTATTAACCATTTTGTAATAAGCAAACTCAACCCTCAGTCTCGCTGCCAAAATTCCCTCCAGCATTCCCACCACATCCACAGACCCCTGTCCCCGAATACTGTTCTTTCGCTTCTTCCAAATCGCTAATTTAGCTGCCCCTGACACAAAGTTAAGCAAAATAACTACACCCCTTCGACTGAACCTGTACTTTGGCCCATATATAAAGAGTTGGGAAGAGAAAACCTCTCCCAGAGCTGAGAACCAACTAGTTATCAGGTCAATCATTCCGACCAACCTGGGACACTGTAAGAACAGATGTGCCAGAGTTTCAGACTCAGCACAGAATGGACATCCCTCCCTAACAGCAGGATCCAGGTGTACCAGATGCATATTGGTGGCTATAGCTCCATGTATTATCTTCCATTGGAGGTCAGCTGTCCTCTTATCAATAGGCAGTTTATATAAAGACCGCCAACAGCCTTTTGGGGAGGCACTTGGACCAAACACACCCCCCCCACCTTGTCGATTTTACCCCTTACAGGGAAGAAGCACGGGACTCTTTCCCACCGCCTTGAACTCCCCCAGCTCCGGGGTATCAAAGGAAATCAGCATCCCCACGTCCCCCTCTAATGCCCCAGCCGTAGCACTAACATTCAGAGCAGGGAACACATAATTCAGACCCTCCGTCCACCAATCAGAATTGGAAGTATCAGTCACATACTGCTGATGAAGTACTGGCAAGGAATCGCAGACCTCAGCTTCGACCTTCCTCAGTAGGTGAGATGATCGGATCCCCGCTCTTTCTCAAAGCTCTTCCAACAATCTGCTCATGCTCCGCATCAGATGACCAAGCTTGGTACACCCCACACCTAACAGGCATTAACATAGGCTGGCTGAACCCATAGCAAGGGACTGGATGACAGTGTTATAGAAATAGGCTCTTCAAAAAGCCACATCCCTGGTGGCGTGCCGGCCTTACGGGACATGACAAAAACTATCCAAGCCTGCATAGCAGACACATAGAATGGAGTCAGGCCAGACAAATCACCCCCCTCTAGCTTTAAGAGGAAAAGGTGCTTGTCTAAGCCCAAACAACCCGCTCTCCTCATCAATGTGTAGGCTGTATCGACCCAGCTAGAAACATCACTGTACAACAGTCTCTGGGCTACTTGAAGCTGGAAAGCCATAATCCTAGAAGAAATGTTCATCAGGTCTTGCCCACCCTCATGCAGTGGCAGGTACAGGACTGCAGCTTTAACCTCTTAAGGATCGGAACCTTTTTTTCAATTTTCTGAACTGAAGAAAGGATATCCATATCCTTGATACCATTTGAACACTTTGAAGTTTGTGGAAATGTGAAATTAATGTAGGAGAATATAACACATTAGATCAGGTAAAAGATAAAACAAACAAAAAAACATGGGTTTACTATTTTTATTTTTATTTTTCATCTTTGAAATGCAAGAGAAAGGCCACACTATAGTATTGCAGTTTAGGCGCAATGTGTGTGCAAAGTTTCAGATTGATTCAGTGAAGCATTGCAATACTGGACTATTTTGCATCAAGTCTACCCAAATGGGCCGAATTGGTCAATTGATACATTTTCAAGTACATAACTATAGAGAACATACATTTTGTATTACCATATCATTTTTGTAAGTTTACACACTCCCAGGAATGTCATACATGATGGATCATTAGTTTATACACTAACTTTCACACATCTAGATGGCCGGGCGGGGTGATTGTGGAGCCAGAGACAGCAGGGGTTCAAACTGTAGAACCAAGTTCCTACATTTTAATATAAAAATTGATTTTATCAAACACAACTATGCTACATGTTATCTCTGGGAACGTTAGAAGGACAAATCAGAGGAAGATTACTGAATATAAGTACATTATTTACCTTCAGAGGTGAATGTATCAAACCAATTGCCGTGATAAGTGTTTTGTTGTTGTGCACTCTCCTCAAACAATAGAATGCTATTTTTTCACTGTAATAGCTACTGTAAATTGGACAGTGCAGTTAGATTAACAAGAATTTAAGCTTTCTGCCCATATAAGACATGTCTATGTCCTGGAGAGTTTGCTGTTACTTAAAACAATCATGCTAATCACTTTAGCGTACGTTAGCTCAACTGCTCATATAGTTTTTTCCTTGGGGAAATCCTCTGCATTATCATTAACATCAGACTCGTACATTTCCTCAGTAAAAAACAATGTACTGAGCAAATGTCAAATTGGCTTTTTACCAAATTACTATACGACAGACCACGTATTCCCCCTGCACACCGTAATTGACAAATAAACAAACCAAAACAAAGGCAAAGTCATTGTTGATTTAAAAAAACTGGCAAAACCACACACATTTCTTTCCACAGGGCCGGGGGGTGCGACAGGGATGCAGCTTAAGCCCCACCCTCTTCAACATATATATCAACTAAATGGCGAGGGCACTAGAACAGTCTGCAGCACCCGCCTCACCGTACTAGAATCTGAAGTCAAATGTCTACTGTTTGCTGATGATCTGGTGCATCTGTCCCCAACCAATGAGGGCCTAAGGCAGCACCTAGATCTTCCACACAGATTATGTCAGACCTGGGCCCTGACAGTAAATCTCAGTAAGTCAAAAATAATAGTGTTCCAAAAAAGTCCAGTTGCCAGGACCACAAATACAAATTCCATCTAGACACCGTTGCCCTAGAGCACACAAAAAATGATACATACCTCGGCCTAAACATCAGCACCACAGGTAACTTCCACAAAGCTGTGAATGATCTGAGAGACAAGACAAGAAGGGCCTTCTATGCCATCAAAAGGAACATAAAATTTGACATACCAATTAGGAACTGGCTAAAAATACTTGAATCAGTTATAGAACCCATTGCCCTTTATGGTTGTGAGGTCTGGGGTCTGCTCATCAACCAATAATTCACAAAATGGGACAAACACCAAATTGAGACTCTGCATGCAGAATTCTGCAAAAAAAATATCCACAGTGTACAATGTAAAACACCAAATAATGCATGCAGAGCAGAATTAGGCCGATACCTGCTAATTATCAAAATCCAGAAAAGAGCCATTAAATTCTAAAAGGAAGCAATTCCCAAACCTTCCATAACAAAGCCATCACCTACAGAGAAATGAATCAGGAGAAGAGCCCCCTAAGCAAGCTGGTCCTGGGGCTCTGTTCACAAACACAAACAGACTCCACAGAGCCCCATGACAGCAACACAATTAGACCCAACCAAATCATGAGAAAACAAAAAGAGAATTACTTGACACATTGGAAAGAATTTACAAAAAAAACGGCGCAAACTAGAATGCTATTTGGCCCTAAACAGAGTGTACACAGTGGCAGAATACCTGACCACTGTGACTGATCCAAAATTAAGGACAGACTCAGTGAGCATAGCCTTGCTATAGAGAAAGCCTGCCGAAGGCAGACCTGGCTCTCAAGAGAAGACAGGCAATATGCACACTGCCCACAAAATGAGGTGGAAACTGAGCTGCACTTCTTAACTTCCTGCCAAATGTATGACCATATTAGAGACACATATTTCCCTCAGATTACACAGACCCACAAAGAATTCAAAAACAAATCAAATTTTTATAAACTCCCATATCTATTGGGTGAAATACCACAGTGTGCAATCACAGCAGCGCTCTCCATGTACAATGCTCTCCATGCTGGCTTCACCTTGTCACCAATGCCCAATTTTACCCTCCAAGGAGTGTCTTTTCTATTCTTCAATTTATCTTTGTTCAAAACCTTGACACACCCCCTATATAAATCTTTCCCATTCACCTCATCTAAACCTACCTCTTCCAACCATCTCAAATCCCGTAATAACTCCTTTCTTTCTGACACTGGGATATTGGATGTAATCCTCAGTCTTGGAAATGGGACGTTTTCATCTTCTCGTGACTATTATGCATAATCCACTCTTCTGCTGACAAAGCCTTCCTGCAGCTTCTAAGCAGTTGCTCGACAATCCTTTCCGACCCCAAATGTTCAGCCACCCTTTCTCCATCCATTAAGGTGGGCCCAGCCATGGAACATTAACTGTCTTAGGGTGATGACTTTGCCCTTCACCAGAATCTTGGAGAAATGTGGAACATCTTCAGTTGTGCAATCCAGTCTTGCCCCATGCAACAGAGGTTCTTCTAGCAGCCAATACACTGACTCCGCTGGAGTGCATCTGGATACCTTCATTATGCTCCAAACCCTAAGAAGGCCTCTATAAAACGAAGGTACTCTCTCCCTAGAAATCTGGCTACTGTCAACCAAATATAAAGCCCTCTTTAAACCTAATCCCCCAACCTTCTAATCCTCTCCAAACCATATTTTCCGGTCCATAAAGTAACCGGAAAGCAGTAGCCCTACTAGCAAGATGTACTAGACCTTGTCTCCCCTTCTCTTTAGGCAAATACAAAACACTTTGTGGAACCCAATGATATTTATCCCAAAATAAATCTACAATAATCGCCTGTATCTTAGCCAGAAGGTCAGATGGTGGCTCTAAACACGACAACCGATGCCACAGTGCAGAGGCAATCACATTGTGAACTATAATATAATATACGACATATGAGATAACAACCAATGCCATCTCCTCAACCTCCCTTCCACCATTTTAAACACCCCATTCCAATCCCCTAAGTACACACCAAGATACTTAAAACGTCCCTTACACCATTCCAGCCCCCCTGGCAAAGCCATGATCCCTCCAGACCATTTTCCAATCTGTAAAGCACAACTTTTTCCCCAATTTACCTTTGCAGAGGATATTCCTTTAAACCTATCAACTCAAACTATCCACCTCTGCTTGAGTTTTCAGCGTATGCTGAGAGACGAATAGGAGGAATATCCTCTGAAAGGTGCATCCCTTCAATTCGACTTCTAATGCTATTTAGTAGTGGCTCTATAGCGATGGCATATCACATTCCTGACAAAGAACACCCCAGGCTGATACCTCTACACACTTTAAAAGGTGCACTCAAGCCACCGTTTGCTATTCGAGAGACTGTACAATACTCTCTTGGGTTTAGCCCAGCTGAGCTAATCTTTGGCCACACAGTGAGAGAGCCTCTAAAGGTACTGAAAGAACAAATTATGGCTGATGATTAAGTTGGGTCCTCTACTAATGTACTAGACTGTGTTAGTCAAGTCCGGGAGCGGTTGCATGACGCATGTGCTGTAGCCAGAGAAAATCTGTCTTCCACACAAAATAAAATGAAACGTCACTTTGATGTAAAAACTGTGTCTCGTTCTTTTCAACCAGGTGACCAAGTCTTGGTGTTGTTGCCGGTACCTGGCTCGTGTCTCTCTTCCAGTTTCTCTGGCCCATATGTGGTGGAGCGAAAACTCAGTGATACTGATTATGTTATCAAAACGCCAGACCGTAGATGCCTATGTATGTCACATTAACATGATAAAAGCCTATCATGTTAGAGTTGGTATCAAATCCCCCATTACCAGTGAAAATCCTGTTGTATCCTCTGCTGCTTCTGTGAGCATGGTTACCCACCCAGGAGTCAGCGTAAATGACAAGGACGGTTTGGTGATGCGAAATACTCCTGAGCAGTGTGCTCGTTTATGTAATTCAGAGATGGTAGGGTCTCTCCAATCCCATTTGTTGCATTTAAATGATCAGCAGAGGGCTGATATTGAATTACTAATCACTGATTTTCCGAGTCTCTTTAAGGATGTTCCCAGTCGTACAAATGTGTTGAAACATTATATAAATGTAGGTGATACTGCTCCAATCAAACAGCACCCTTATTGTGTGAATTCAACCAAGAGGGGAGTGATGAAGAAAGAGGTAACTTATTTAGTGGAAAATGAGATGGCAATCCCCAGTGGCAGTCCTTGGAGTTCCCCCTGTCTGCTAATTCCAAAGCCTGACGGGACTCAAAGGTTTTGCACTGACCATAGACAAGTGAATAATGTTACTATATCTGACTCATTCCCTTTACCTCGCATGGACGACTGTATAGACACCATTGGATCGGCTGCGTATGTTACTAAGCTTGACTTGTTAAAAGGTTATTTACAGGTGTCTTTAAACCCTCGTGCCTATGAGGTGTCTGCTTTTGTAACCCCTGACAATTTCTGCCAGTACACAGTAATGGCATTTGGAAAGAGGAACGCCCCGGCCACGTTTCAACGTTTGGTAAATATTGTATTGGCTGATGTTCCTGATTGTACCGCATAGCTTGATGACCTGGTTGTTCATTCGACTACCTGGCTTGATCACATGAGCACATTTAGGGCTGTGTTTACACACTTGGTCAGCGCTTCTTTGACCCTTAACTTAGCCAAATGTGAGTTTGGAAAGGCTACTGTTACATATTTGGGTAAAGAGGTGGGGCGGGGTCAGGTTCGTACAGTAACAGCTAAGGTGGATGCTGTCACCCGGTTTCCTGCCCCTGCCACTCGACGGGAATTACGCAGATTCTTAGGCATAACGAGTTATCATACATTGTGTAGGAATTTCTCAATTGTTGTAGCCCCAATGACTAGGTTACTCAGTCCTTCAGTGTCCTTTGAGTGGACCGCTGAGTGTCTTTGACTCTGTAAAAGCACTATTTTGTATTTCTCCTGTTCTTTCTGCCCCTGATTTCAAGAAACCATTTAAGTTGGAGGTGGATGCCAGTTCAGTGGGTGCAGGTGCAGTACTATTACAGGAATACGATGGTCTAGATCACCCAGTTTGTTACTTCTCTCGCAAATTCAACAGCTGTCAGTCACGTTATTCCACTATCGAACAGGAGACTCTGGCGCTGTTGTTTGCCTTACAATTTTTAGAGGTTTATGTTGGCTCCAGTGTGTTGCCTGTTGTGGTGTACACAGACCACAACCCTTTAATTGAGCCGCATGTACAACCACAACCAACGTCTTATGCGTTGGGCGTTGGTTATACAGGGTTATAATTTAGAAATTCATCATATAAAGGGTGCAGAATATGTGGTTGCGGATGCTCTGTCACATGCCTAGTTCAGAGAGGAAAAAAGGAACATAATAGAACGGGGGGTTGAAAACTATGGGGGGATGTGTTGGAAGTAAGTACTTGGTATTATAAAAAAATATATATATATATGTAATGTTCTTATCATAAACCCAGGGGTTTACTCTTTTTTTTTTGGGGGGGGGGGGGGCGTGTTACGTGTGACATGTTTTTCTTTCTGCCAATCTTCCTTTGTAGTGTGTGTGTGTGTGTGGTTCAGAGTGGTTGTTCTGTTTGTGTTTTCTGGTTATTACAGGTATGCTGAGTTGCGGCTGACGATGGTGGGCGTGGCTTCGGTCCGGAGTCCTGGCAGCTGTGGTTGAGTGACTGATTGACTAGAGTATATATACTGTTTGCCGTGTGAGCTCAAGAGAGAGAGGGGGCCATTTTTGTTTGGCTGTTTGTCTGAGGATTTGGTTATTGGTTGTTTTTTATTTATCTTTGTTTGTGTTCCAGCCTGCCCTCCTGCTGTATTCCACCCTACCTAGGTCCTGGAGAAGGGAAAGGTAGTTCTGCCCATGGGTGTACATTCACACGTAGATATTCCACTGTTTTACACAGTAGGTTAGCCGGGTGGGTGTCACCCCTGTATTTGTGGTAACAGGTAGGAAAGCGGGTTAAGGCATAGAGTGTGTTAGGAAGGATTAGGTGTGTAGAAGAGGAGGGACCTTTTGTTTATTTTCATTACTTGGACCCCGTTCCCGAACATTCCCTTCTCTTACCATCCCTGGTTTGTTTGATTGGTCTTTGTTTCATTACTGTTTCTTTATGGGTGTTGTATATTATTTTGTTTAGTACCTTACTAAACGTCCCCAGAGGGCTAACATTGAGTTCTGGTTGTTGTCTGGTTATTTTAGTTAGTTACACCCCACATTTCTTCCCCATCCATCTAGTTTACATTGTGTGTGCAGGCACAGGCATTTAAGTCTCCTCCTCAGACGAGTTACACCCGAGGGGAGAACGTAACACCCCTATCTGACTGCCGGGAACACAGTAGAATTGGTCCTTATGTATGATTTGCCCCGTCACCTCCCTCAGCCTGTTGGACAAAGCCTTTGAGAGGATCTTATAATCAGTGCACAATAAAGCCACCGGCCTCCAGTTCTTCACCTCCTTAGGGTCACCCTTTTTTGGCACCAGGGTGAGGACAGCCCTTCTGCAGCTTATTGGTAGTAACCCTCCGGTCAGACTATCGTTAACTACTGCATTTTACATTTACATTTTAGTCATTTACCAGACGCTCTTATCCAGAGCGACTTACAGTTAGTGAGTGCATACATTATTTATATTTTTATTTTTCATACTGGCCCCCCGTGGGAATCGAACCAACAACCCTGGCGTTGCAAATGCCATGCTCTACCAACTGAGCTACATTCCTGCCGGCCATTCCCTCCCCTACCCTGGACGACGCTGGGCCAATTGTGCGCCACCCCATGGGTCTCCCAGTCGTGGCCGGCTAGTACTGCTAGCCAATACTCTCCCAACATAGCCCAAAATTACTTTAAAAAGTCAACGGGAAGCCTATCAATCCCTGGTGCTCTTCCATTTTCCATGTCTTTTAATGCAGTGTATAGCTCCTGCAAAGACAATGGTTTCTCTAGCTCAGGGGTCCCCAAACTTTTTCCTGTGAGGGCCACATAACTTTTCCCTTCTCTGATGGGGGGCCGGTGTCAGTTTGTAACAGAAAAAGTGTGACGATCGTAGGGGAGCTTAAAAAATTTATTGTTTTCCAGAAAGCCACACATAACCAAATAACCCTTTCCAGGTTATTTACAGAAAAAAAGTCAGGAAACAAATAATAACACTATTAATGAAATAAATAATAACTAAATAACCCTCTCTGAGTTCTTCACAGAAAAAACAGGAAATAAATAACACTATTTATGAAATAAATAATAACTAAATAACTCTCTCTGGGTTCTTCATAGAAAAAAAAGCCATGGAACATTAACTTTCTGTTGTGCCATGCACAATCTTAACAGATAAAAGTTCAGCTCAGTTGTCAGAGCAGAATCTCTCTGACACATATGAGCAGTCTCTTAAAGTTCTTGTGTTCCTTCCTTATAATCCTTTTGTAGGTTCCAGTAGGCTTGTAGACACCGCTGTTTGCAGCTCTCTCTCATCAACTTCCCTGTGAAAACCACAAAGGAAGCAGGTTGAGAAACTGAACTAAGTGATACAGCACCTACACAGCACAATACATTTCACTACCAGTATGGTTGTAAAGATGGATTTTATCCCAGTAGATTTTATTATGATTATATTTGTTTATGCTCAGAATGACTCATTCAAGTCAGAAAAGTGAGCTTACCTATGTATGTTCATCAGTGTGAACTGTGGGCCTGCATCTGGCTGGTGAGAAGTTGAATATCAGGTTCCATTCTAGTTACAGCCAGTCTCAAGCACTGATGCAAATGTTCATCTGTCAATCTTGATCTCATCTGAGTTTTCAGCAGTTTCATGCGAGAAAAGGTTTTCTCGCAGATATACGTGCTGCCAAAAACTGTGGACATTTTCATTGCGTGTTTTTTGATGTTTGGATATGTGTCGTTTGGGAGGGCGGCATAGAAGTCAATGAGACTGTTGGGCTTGAATGCGTCTTTCAGAACATCACAGTTCTGTAACTCAGCCAACTCAAACTGATATGAAGGCTGGGCTTCATCAATGTTGGCAACAAAGGGGTTCTGAAAAAGACGGATTTCTTTTGCATGAACATGTAGTTCACTGAATCGCACACCGAACTCCGCCTTCAGCATTTCCAGTGCTTCCACGCACTTTTCAGCTGGGAACGGGACCACTGGGTTCTCTGTCGACAGGTTTTGGGTAGCAGGAAGATGGACGAAGTTGCGCTTTTTCACTTGTTCCAAAAGCAGCGCTAATTTCACCTCAAATGCTTTTATGTGTGAATACATGTCGCAAATGAGTTTCCCCTCGCCTTGTAGCTGCAAGTTAAGGCTGTTAAGTATTTCTGTCACGTCTGTTAAAAATGCGAGGTGCCATTTCCATTCTGCGTCGATCAGCTCTGGGACCGTTTTGTCTTTTAAATGAAGAAATGCGTTAATTTCGGGTAGCAGCTCGTAAAAACGCCTCAAAACTCTGCCCCGGCTCAGCCATCGGACCTCTGTGTAGTACAGCACATCTCCGTGCGTAGACTCCAGTTCAGACAGGAATTCTTGGAACTGCCTGTGTTTAAGTCCCTTTGCTCTGATGAAGTTTATGCACGACTCCACAACCTTCATTACAGAATCCCACGTCAACACTTTGCAGCACAGTGCTTGCTGGTGAATTAGGCAGTGGACTCGTAGCGGGGCGGTGAGACCCCTTTTTTCCAACTCCCGGTTCATGCGTCCTATTAGACCGCGAGTTTCGCCCACCATGCTAGGAGCCCCGTCAGTCGTGATGCTAGCTAGCTTTGACCAGTCCAGGTCCAACTTCTCCATGGTTTGGCACACTTTGTCAAAAATATCCTCTCCCGTTGTAGTCCCTTTGAGACTTTGGAGGGCTGCCAGCTCCTCGCATATCTCAAAGTTTGCGCTAACTCCACGAATAAAAATGAGCAGTTGCGCTGTGTCTTGCACGTCCGTGCTCTCATCCAGTGCTAATGAAAAAAGGTCAAATTCTTTCGTCTTCTGCTGCAGCTGGGCATATACATTACTCCCGATTTCTTCAACGCGTCTGGTGATTGTACTCGCCGACAGACTTACGGCATTAAATGCATCTTTCTTCTCGGGACACACCTCCTCCGCGACAGCATCCATACATTTCTTAACAAACTCTCCGTCAGTGAAAGGCTTACCGCTGCTTGCTATCAGTTTAGCAACCCGAAAGCTGGCCCGAACGGATGCCTGGTTCAGCTGAGCTTGGCGTACAAATGTATTCTGCTGAGATAGTAGTCCACTTTTTAGCTTTGAGAGTTTGTCTGCTCGTATTTGGCCTTGCAAGCTATCGTACTTGTCTTTGTGACGGGATTCATAGTGTCGGCGAAGATTGTATTCTTTGAATACCGCCACCGTCTCTTGACAGATGAGACAAACAGCCTTTTCTTTGCATTGAACAAAAAAATAATCGTTTGTCCACTGCAGGTTAAATACCCTGCATTCTGAATCAATTTTTCTCTTACCTAACCTTTTCGCCATTATTCCGTTCTCTCTTTGACAGGGCCGGGCCTAGGATTTTTTTTCTGGAGGCCAAATAGGAAAAAAATCAGATAGCGTCTCTGGTATTGTTCAGAGGGCCGGGCCAAATGTGCTGACGGGCCGTATCCGGCCCGCGGGCCGTAGTTTGGTGACCACTGTCTAGCTCAACCTGAGCTTCTGCAGCCACCTGTGGGAGCCCATCAAGAAACTGCTGTGTCACTGTTTTATCCTCATCCTTTGTACTCACACTTGTAGTGCTCAGCATAGAACTCTACTGCCCTTTTCCTAATTTCACTAGGGCTGGTGAGTTCTTGTCCAATGGCTGATTTGAGGCAATTAACAATTATTCTTTGCCCATTCTTTTTCTCTAAGCCAAAGAAAAATTTGGATGAGGCATCCATTTCAGAGATTCCCTGAAACTTACTTCTCACCAATGTCACCTGTGATATAATACCCAGCACGTCTGCCAATGCAGATTTTTTTCCCTTGAGGGCCTGAGTATGGCCTCGATCTCCTGTGGTTTCAACTAACTTCTGGAGTTGTACTATTTCAGACTCTGGGGCTTCCATTGATCTGGTATGTCTCTAGTAACATTCATTGTGTATTGATTACAGAATTTTTGAATCTGTATTTTCCCTATATCCCACCAAAACTTGCCTTTTGAGACTTTCACTTCTCCCAGAAAAAACTAAAACATTCCCTGAAGTGAACATAACTCAAAGTTATATTAAAATGCCAGTATGAGCTTTTGGGTTTTACAGCGTTGATGAACACCACCTATGTTATTAAACAATGATCAGAAAATCCCACTGGGGTTATCACACTTGATTTATAGACCTGAGATTGATGCTCAAAACAGTAAAACCTATCTAACCTGGCCATAGAGATGATGTTCTCTCTCACTTGGGCCCATGTATACTGTCTCGTGCCTCCATGTTTTTTTATTTTACATAATCATTTAAAGTGAAAAATTATACGTTTTGAATCCGGCGTCGTTTTGCGTATCAGTTCACAAACACTATGCCATGAAATCGGTACGTCAAAAATCTCTTCCCAACTATTTTTCAATCTATATAGGACGGCTGTCAATCCTTTGGTCCTTAAATTAAACTGCTATACTTTTTTATTCATCACAATTTTCTTTAACCAATTATGTTCTTTAATGCAGGGCCTACAGACAAGTTCCTTACTTTTTCCCCCTTCTGCTTTCCTCTTCCATTTTTGCGGTACTGCTTCAATTATTTGGTTGTAATTTTGGGTAGAGCAGACATTTCCATATGTTTTTGTTAGCTGCATGTGCGACATAACTCCACCAGTCCTACCTATGATATCATTTACAAAGATGATACCTTTTTTAAACATTTTTTCAAAAAATACTGGCTTTTTATCAATTTGTATATTTGAGTTTAACCACAATATTTGTTGCATTATTTGGTCAGTCGTTTCTGGAGGATTAAATTGAAATTGCAACCAACTTTCTTTGGCTTGTTTTAGAAATAGTGATATTTGGGAGATGATTTCCTTTTCAAATAACTGAAAGTGAGAGGTTGTAATCTGAATAAAGGGAAAGAGGCCATTCTTGAACATTGGGTGAGACAATCTTACTAATTTGCTAGAGAACCAGTTCGGATTTAAGTATAACTTTTGTATGACTGAGCATTTTGCGATAGGTCTAATGCTTTAATATTTAATCATTTCTGTCCTCCGAATTCATTTTCATTATATAAATAGGCCAGTTTAATTTTGTCTTGCTTGCCGTTTCAAATAAAATTGAATATTAATTTAAAAACTTTTCGCTAGGCATAGGCAAGACCATAAGAAAATATGTAAACTGGGATAATTTCAAAGCGTTAATCAGGGGGATATTTCCACAAATAGACAGGTATTTACCTTTCCATGGTAGCAACATCTTATCTATTTTTGCTAACTTTCTATTAAAATGTATTGGAGTGAGATCATTTATTTCATTTGGGATATGTATTCTGAGTATATCCACATCACAATCAGACCATTCTATTGGTAAACTACATGGTAATGTAAAAATTGTATTTTTCAGTGATCCAATACGTAATATAGTACATTCATCATAATTTTGTTGTAATCCAGAGAGGTTAGAAAATGTATATACATCCTCTATGAGGCTGTGGAGGTATTCAAGTTGAGGATTTAAAAGAAAACATGAATCATCAGCGTACAATGACACCTTTGTTTTTAAGCCCTGGATTTCTAATCCCTTGATATTATTGTTGGATCTGATTTTAATAGCTAACATTTCGATGGCCATAACAAATAGAAATGCCGATAGTGGACAACCTTGTTTTACTCCTCTTGACAGTTTAAAACTTTCTGAGAAATAGCCATTATTTACTATTTTACACCTAGGGTTACTATACATGATTTTAACACATTTTATAAGAGATTCTCCAAAATGGAAATGCTCCAGGCATTTATATATAAACTCCAGTCGTACTTTATCAAATGCCTTTTCAAAGTCTGCTATGAATAGCAGGCCTGGTTTCCCCGATTTTGCATAGTGTTCTATTGTTTCCAGTACTTGCCTTATATTATCTCCAATGTATCGTCCATGTAAAAAACCTGTCTGATTAGAATGAATGTCCAACAATACCCGTTTAATTTTATGCGCTATACATTTTGCTAGAATTTTTGCATCACAACACTGAAGTGTAAGGGGCCTCCAATTTTTTTTAATGACTTGATATTTATATTTCCCACTTGTATCCTGTTTCAGTAATAATGAAATCAGACCTTCTTCCTGAGTGTCTGATAATCTACCATTTACATAGGAGTGGTGAAACCATGCTAATAACGGTCCTCTGAGTATATCAAAAAAGATTTGGTATACCTCGACTGGTATGCCATCCAACCCTGGAGTTTTCCTGGACTTACAGTCTTTAATTACATCCAGAGGTTCCTCCTCTGTAATTTCACCATCACATGAGTCTTTCTGTATGGCTGTTAATTTTACATTATCAATAGAAAATAAATCCCTACCATTAGCTTCAGTTAGAGGAGATGGAGGTGACTGAAACGAAAACATATGCTTAAAGTACTTTGCTTCCTCCTTCAAAATATAATTGGTGAATCATGGGTGACGCCATCATTTGTAACCAGTGTAACACCTATGTAACTGCTATGTTGTTGCTACAGTTATTACTGTATTACATAGTAATAGCGGCAACTTAATTCAAAGTGTTACCGCATTTTCTTTATTTCACTAGTTTTCTATGTTTATCTCTAAAGATATAAACTTTATATTGCACCTTCGTAGAGACCGTCAGACTTGTGAGTAGACTAGTATTTATTATTTATTCATGTTTTTGAAATAACGCTCTAAAGAGAGATAGAGAGAGAAAGAAAGAAAGAAAGAGACAAAGAGTATTTTCCCCATTCACTTCCCTGTTTTGTCCCAAGAGTGTTCTGAATGTATAATTTCTAACAAAGGCAGACAGTCAAACCAGTTCACTGCATTGATATTACACATACAATTCAAAGCCTGTATATACAGCTGTGGAAAAAATTAAGAGACCTCTGCAAATGTTTCTTAAATCAGCATCTCTACATGTATGACAGCCATTCCATTCCTGTGTCTGTTGAATTCCAACACAGGCACACCTCATTCTACTGAATTAGGTACTGATTAGGTGATCACCTGAACCTAATCTTATTTAACGAGGAAAAGTATAAAAAAAACACTGCAGTGGTCATCACTATCCTCTTGCAATAGGACCAGCTGGATGGCAAAAACAGTGCTAATAGTACCTCAAAAGTAATATTAATTTTAAAAAATAACTATTGACCATGCCAAAAGAGTTGAAAAGGAAAGTTTTGAGTCAGGAAAAGAAGGGTTCAATTCTGGCTTTACTGGCAGAGGGATACAGTGAGCGTCAGGTTGCTTCCATCCTTCAAATTTCAAAGACGACGGTTCAGAAGAACAAGGTCAAGCAGCAGACATTGGGGACAACAAAGCTACAGACCGGCAGAGGGCAAAAACGACTCTCTACTGACCAGGATGACCGCCAACTCATTCGAATGTCACTCAACAACCGTAGGATGACATCAAGTGACCTACAAAAACAATTGCAAACGGCAGCTGGGGTGAAGTGCACTGCGAGGACAGTTCGAAACAGCCTCCTAGGGCAGGGCTGAAGTCATGCAAAGCTAGAAAAAAGCCCTTCATCAATGAGAAGCAAAGAAGAGCCAGGCTGAGGTTTGCAAAAGACCATAAGGATTTGACCGTAGAGGACTGGAGTAAGGTAATCTTCTCTGATGAGTCCAATTTTCAGCTTTGCCCAACACCTGGTCGTTTAATAGTTAGACGGAGACCTGTAGAAGCCTACAAGCCACAGTGCCTCGCACCCACTGTGAAATTTGGTGGCGGATTGGTGATGATCTGGGGGTGCTTCAGCAAGGCTGGTATCGGGCAGATTTGTCTTTGTTAAGGACGAATGAATCAAGCCACGTACAAGGTTGTCCTGGAAGAAAACTTGCTTCGTTTTGCTCTGACATTGTTCCCCAACTCTGAGGATTGGTTTTTCCAGCAGGACAATGCGCCATGCCACACAGCCAGGTCAATCAAGGTGTGGATGGAGGACCACCAGATCAAGACCCTGTCATGGCCATCTCCAGACCTGAACCCCATTGAAAACTTCTGGAATGTGATCAAGAGGAAGATGGATGGTCACAAGCCATCAAACAAAGCTGAGCTGCTTGAATTGTTTGCACCAGGAGTGGCATAAAGTAACCCAACATCAATGTGAAAAACTGGTGGAGAGCATGCCAAGACGCATGAAAGCTGTGATTGAAAATCAGGGTTATTCCACCAAATATTGATTTCTGAACTCTTCCTAAGTTACAACATTAGTATTGTGTTGTTTAAAAATGAACATGAACTTATTTTATTTGCATTATTCGAGGTCTGACAACACTGCATATTTTTTGTTATTTTGACCAGTTGTCATTTTCTGCAAATAAATGCTCTAAATGACAATATTTTTATTTGGAATTTGGGAGAAATGTTGTCAGTAGTTTATAAAATAAAACAAAAAGGTTATTTTTAACCAAACGCATACCTATAAATAGTAAAACCAGAGAAACTGATAATTTTGCAGTGGTCTCTTACTTTTTTCCACAGCTGTATGTGCAGTCAAGTGTAGATAACAGTTTAAACAAACGTGAATGCAAAGCTTGGTAATGTTGTTAAGACATGGTTATACATGTATTATTTTCTGTCTGTTAGAGGACATATGTACTGAGTGAGTCTCTGTATTATGCAATATAGTGAAAGGTACTGTTATACTGAAATACATTAACTCACATCACATTGACTTAGTGTTCCACCCATTTTGCACTCATGCATATTATGTATGTGTAAATGTTCACCTGCATGTACATTCTATGAATGATTAATAAAGTAAATCTACCTTGGAACTTGGATAGCAAGGGAAGGTTCTATGGAGTCTTCAAATAGTCAGCAGCAGATATTCTCAGAATGCTAGACCTTCATGGGGATATTTCACCATCAGGCTTTATTCTCTGTCTGCTACTGGGTGCTGACTGTCTGCCACCAGCACAAAATACATCCATGTGCGAGGCCTGACAGATGCTCCAATAGATAGCAGAAGGGAATATTTTAAACTCCCTGTGTTTCTGCAAGTATAATTGAAGACGGTGTCATAAGAGTTCATGGGGCATTTGTGGAAAACAAGCAAAACCCTCTGCACATTTCTCTTGCACACAATACAAGGAAGTTTCCCAAACCAACTCATTAGGGACACAGCAATGTTTGGAAGTCTCACAAACTGTATTCTGTGACTTAAGCACTCTAGAAGCACTGCTGTTGCTGATGGGAACGATGTGTCATGTCACCTTCAGACTGCCACCTCATGAATTATAGTAAAGATCTGAAGTCTTAACACAACATTTTTGAGAGTAAGGTTACTGCTAACTCAGAACACTAATCCAAAAACTTTGAGCTTCCTGTGTAGGTGGTTTTCTTAACCACAACTAAATGTTATTCTTTATGCCACGTATTTCCTTTTATCTCCTCTACATGGATAAAGGATGGTGATTTTGCAGGCCGTCTGTTTAAATCAGCTCTTGATGTGCCACATTTTGTGGTAAAATACACAAGCACTGAAAAATGACCGGCCTGTGGTTAGAGGAGGCCAGCGGCTCGCCTGCCATGGAGGCTGCTACCCCAGGTCTGAGCACTACACTTTTGTAGGGGCTATCCGTCTTGACAAAAGATACACTTATTTTCACCTTGGTGCGGATACATAGATAAGTCCAAGAAAGGCTACTGAGAGGTCAGGGAAAATATACAACCATCCCTCTATTCATAAATGTATGAGAGAGAGAGAGAGAGAGAGAGAGAGAGAGAGAGAGACTCTCTGAACAATCCTGTTCACTCCTCCCTGTCAGATTTTCAATAAGGTGATGACTGAGCATTTAAATGTTGAAGATGACATTTAAAATTTGAACATGACAGGGTGAGAATATCACTCTGTCTGGACACAGGTCTGCATAACAAGTCAATTTTTTTAAATGATACAGTTCAGAAACATATAATTGCTGTTACATACACCAGCCTACCAGTTCTTGTTGTTAAATTATTGCTTATGATGGATAGCTAGTGGGAATGTTGTTTCTCTGAACAATGTCTCATTTCAGTTAGAGGTTGGTAGCAGGTAGCAGTAAACATGGATGACATGCCTTTGATCTTTCCCCTTGTGTTTACATATCTAATGTCCAACCCCTATGCTGCTTGAGCAGCAATATGTGTACTAAACTATTATCAATGAGTGATCTACTAGCTTGGGTCTGCCATGAGTAACTACAGTAACTATTTGAACAAGGACAAACATTTTTTGGAGGGGGGGGGGCTGTTTATGCCTCTGCAACTTTCTTACTCATCATTATTCACGATTAATTCATGATATTCTGTAATCATGGTATAATTTAAATTAACATAGAAGTGTTTAGAAACATTCTATTCTTATTTACAATAAAAGTGTCTCCAAAATTACACAATACCTTGTTTACCATTCATTTCTATTGGGCACAAAATAATCTGAAACACAACCATATCAAACTTCAAATGCAACCAACAAGTTTGTAGAGTCACAAGCTTGATATAGGCATAGCGTGCTAGGAATATGTGACCAAATATTAACCTTTTGACTACTTTAATACATACAGTGCCTTCAGAAAGTATTCATATTCCTTGACTTATTCCACATTTTGTTGTGTTATTGCCTGAATTCAAAATGGATTAAATCAATTTTTTCCCACCCATCTACACACAATACCCATGAATGACCAAATTAAAACCTGTTTTTCGAAATGTTAATCAATTTATTGAAAAATAAATACAGATATATCTAATTTACATAAGTATTCACACCCCTGAGTCAATACTTTGTACAAACACCTTTGGCAGCGATTAAAGCTGTGAGTCTTTCTGGGTAAGTCTCTAAGAGCTTTCCACACCGGGATTGTGCAACATTTGCCCATTATTCTTTTAAAAATTCTTCAAGCTGTGTCAAATTGGTTGTTGATCATTGCTTGACAGCCATTTTCAGGTCTTGCCATAGATTTCCAAGTAGATTTAAGTCAAAACTGGATATGCCCCAAATATAACACTTTGTGTTCAGGACAAAAAGTGAATGGCTTTGCCCATTTTTTTGCAATGTTATTTTAGTGCTTTGTTGCAAACTGTCACGTTCGTTGAGTACAGGATTGGACCAAGGTGCAGAGTGGAATGCATACATGTTACTTCACAAAGTTAACACACGACAAAACAACAAAAGCAACGTAACGTGAAGCTCACAATGGCTACACACAAACAAGCCAAACAAGAGTCAAGATCCCACAACATAGGTAGGCAAAATGGCTACCTAAGTATGATCCCCAATCAGAGACAACGATCGACAGCTGCCTCTGATTGGGAACCACACCCGGCCAACATAGAAATAGAACAACATAGATATTCCCAATACATAGATATTCACACCCTGACCAAACCAACTAGCGAACTCTATGTCAGGGCGTGACACAAACAGGATGCATGTTTTGTAATATTTGTATTCTGTACAGGCTTCCTTCTTTTCACTGTGTCAATTAGGTTAGTATTGTGGAGTAACTATAATGTTGTTGATCCATTTTCAGTTTTATCCTATCACACCCATTAAACTGTTTTAAAGTCGGCATTGGCCTCATGTTGAAATCCCTGAGCCATTTCCTTCCCCTTTGGCAACTGAGTTAGGAAGGACGCCTGTATCTTTGTAGTGATATATTGATATACCATCCAAATGACTTCACCACGCTCAAAGGGATATTTAATGTCTGCTTTTTTTACCCATCTACCAATAGGTGCCCTTCTTTGCGTGGCATTGGAAAATCTCCCTGGTCTTTGTGGTTGAATATGTGTTTGAAATTCACTGCTCAACTGAGGGACCTTACAGATAATTACAATATACAGTTGAGGTCGGAAGTTTACATACACCTTAGCCAAATACATTTAAACTCTGTTTTTCACAATTCCTGACATTTAATCCTAGTAAAATTTCCCTCTCTTAGGTCAGTTAGGATCACCACTTTATTTTAAGAATGTGAAATGTCAGAATAATAGTAGAGAGAATTATTTATTTCAGCTTTTATTTCTTACATCACATTCCCAGTGGATCAGAAGTTTACATACACTCAATTAGTATTTGGTAGCATTGCCTTTAAATTGTTTAACGTGGGTCAAACGTTTCGGGTAGCCTTCCACAAGCTTCCCACAATAAGTTGGGTGAATTTTGGCCCATTCCTCCTGACAGAGCTGATGTAACTGAGTCAGGTTTGTAGGCCTCCTTGCTCGCACATGCTTTTTCAGTTCTGCCCACAAATTTTCTATAGGATTGAGGTCAGGGCTTTGTGATGGCCACTCCAATACCTTGACTTTGTTGTCCTTAAGCCATTTTGCCACAACTTTGGAAGTATGCTTGGGGTCATTGTCCATTTGAAAGACCCATTTGCGACCAAGCTTTTAACTTCCTGACTGATGTCTTGAGATGTTGCTTCAATATATCCACATCATTTTCCTTCCTCATGATGCCATCTATTTTGTGAAGTGCACCAGTCCCTCTTGCAGCAAAGCACCCCCACAGCATGATGCTGCCACCCCCGTGCTTCACGATGGGATAGTGTTCTTCGGCTTGCAAGCTTTCCCCTTTTTCTTCCAAACATAACGATGGTCATTATGGCCAAACAGTTCTATTTTTGTTTCATCAGACCAGAGGACATTTCTACAAAAAGTACCATCTTTGTCCCCACGTGCAGTTGCAAACCGTAGTCTGGCTTTTTTATGCCGGTTTTGGAGCAGTGGCTTCTTCCTTGCTGAGCTGCCTTTCAGGTTATGTCGATATAGGACTCGTTTTACTTTGGATATAGATACTTTTGTACCTGTTTACTCCAGCATCTTCACAAAGTCCTTTGCTGTTGTTCTGGGATTGATTTGCACATTTCGTACCAAAGTACGTTCATCTCTAGGAGACAGAACACATCTCCTTCCTGAGCGGTATTACGGCTGCGAGGTCCCATGGTGTTTATACTTGCATACTATTGTTTGTACAGATGAACGTGGTACCTTCAGGCATTTGGAAATTGCTCCCAAGGATTAACCAGACTTGTGGAGGTGTACACATTATTTTTCTGAGGTCTTGGCTGATTTCTTTTGATTTTCCCATGTTGTCAAGCAAAGAGGCACTGAGTTTGAAGGTAGGCCTTAAAATACATCCACAGGTACACCTCCAATTGACTTAAATTATGTACATTAGACTATCAGAAGCTTCTAAAGCCATGACATCATTTTCTGGAATTTTCCAAGCTGTATAAAGACACAGTCAACTTAGTGTGTGTAAACTTCTGACCCACTGGAATTGTGATACAGTGAATTATAAGTGAAACAATCTGTCTGTAAACAATTGTTGGAAAAATTACTTGTGTCATGCACAAAGTAGATGTCCTAACCGACTTGTCAAAACTATAGTTTGTTAACAAGACATTTGTGGAGTGGTTGAAAAACTAGTTTTAATGACTCCAACCTAAGTGTATGTAAACTTCCGACTTCAACTGTATGTGTGGGGTACAGAGATGAGGTAGTCAATCACAATTCATGTAAGTCCATGCAAATTATTATGTGACTTGTTAAGCAATTTTTTGCTCCTGAACTTATTAAGGCTTGTCATGACAAAGGAGCTGAATACTTATTGACTCAAGACATTTCATCTTTTCACTTTCAATTAATTTGTAAACATTTCAACAAACATAATTCCACTTTAACACTATGGGGTATTGTGTGAAGGCCAGTGACAAACAAAATAATCTACATTTCATCGATTTCAAATTCAGGCTGTAACACAACAAAATGTGGAAAAAGTCAAGAGGTGTGTATACTTTCTGAAGGCACTATATACATTTAGTGAAGTATTTTGGTTCCCTAAAATGGGGGACTATGTAAAAACAAAGTGCTGTCATTTCTAAACGGTTCACCCGATATGGATGAAAATACCCTCAAATTAAATCTGTCAGTCTGCATTTTAACCTCATACTAATTGTACTATTTCAAATCCAAAGAGCTGTGGTTCAGAGCCAAAACAACAACAAAAATGGTCACTGTCCAAATACTTTTGGACCTCACTGCATAACCTTCCTATTCCTCCACAGAGAGAAATCTAAAGAAGCATAGCCATTTATGCTTAGTGCCTTGATAATTGCTTGGTTAATATCCCTCTCCTCCTGTACACATGTATTTTATCCTTACGGTGGTTGATTCAGTTGTAGTCAGGAGATTCAAAGTAGTTATTTTATATTCTGGTTCATTCAATCTATCATCTTCTCACAGTAATTAATCAAGAAAAACATGTTGTTCAGTCATTGGCTAGGAAATAATATTGGCAATTAGTTGTTTATGGCTGTTAATTAAGTACATTATTCAATTTGAAGCATTCATTGTGAATGAAGGGCACATCTACATTCCTGTATTTATACTATTAAATCAGCATCTCAGAAATGGCTGCTGCATTATGCAGATGTAGCTTGTCTGGTGCTGACAATCCTCTTAAAAAGCTTTTTCTCTAATGTCTCAAGAAAAACACTAAATATGAGTTGGTCCTCAGAGAAGTGCTAGCTACTGTAAGTATTAACAAATCATTTTGTGGCCCAAAAAAGAGGGGTAGTTTGGTATTCATTTTCACAACAATATAAAATGGAGTCACTTTTTGATACGTTACATAAGGGATAATCAATGTGGGGCTACTCATTCTCTGGAAAATAATGCAAGAAACGCTAGCGGAGTGGCACTAACCTTCCACGGAGTTGGATTATTTTCCAGAGAATGCATAGAGCCCCGAGTTGATTACCCCACTTGTAACGAAGCTATAATTTAACACATTTACTAGACATGTTTTCATTTGCCGGTAGAAAGGTGCTCGATATCCACTGAAGTAGCTAGCAAGTTTACAAAATGGCTACAATAGTTGACTTGGTAACTTGCTAGTTTAGCTAACCAGACCATAAATCCTAGCTTGCTATTATGAAAATTGAAATTTGAACATGATATTGTTATGGAGACGCAGTGCTCATGGAACTTTTAGCAGGCATAGGTGTGTCTGTGACGGCCAATGCATCAATGCTTGTAACGCTGCCCGTCCAATCAACATCCAGGATCCAAACAACCAGTTATATAATATAACATTTTTACATTTTATCATGAGCGACTTACAATTAGAGCATTAATGTTAAGACAGTTTGGCGGGGGGGGGGGTTAAAGTGCAAGTGCTGGTTAAGGATTATTATTGTTATTATTATTTTTATAAAGGATTCTATTAGCTCACCCTCTTGGATAGTTTGAGCAAAACGACATCATCTAGTGTGGTGGTAAAGTCTTTAACCTTGCTCAGGCACCAGAGGTCTCAAACTGTATCATCGGTGTCTGACCCTCCTTAAAGCATCAAATCTGCTGATCCTTCAAACTGGTGTCAGTGTTAGCTTGTTGGCACTGCTTATACTTTTCACACGTGAGTTCCGAATATCTCTAACGGTCACCCCAGCATTTGTTTTTTAATGCGCTTGATGTCAGAATGCACTCACCTTTCCAAAATGTGATTGTTACGCAACAGGACAGTTAACCCATGCTGCCCTCAAACCAAAGCCCTCTACCTGCTAATTATCTATAGGCTATGTTTAACTTGTCAATTTCAAATTATTTTCTAACAAGTTTCATTTTCTAACAACAGTTTGAATTGAGGTGTGTTCCACCTCCTCATTAATTCACATAGAAGTAGCCCATTTCACTGTTGCTGACAATTGATGTTTGAGGCTTTACTGAGCCGGACCAACTTCTCTCTTCAATGAGAGCCTGAGCACTTCCCCAGTGTTTCCCCTGATCAAGTATGAAGACATTGCACATCTCTAGTCAGAACAGGCCTTGCACAAACCTTTTCCCCCTGGCACATTTTCTGGCTGGCGTCCACATTGCTTTCATTGTTGTTTTCCTTACAAATAATAACTTTGGACATGTGTGCATTCCTATCAAAGTAAGTGCCTTATTCTCTGTATATCGTGTTGTCTTTTCTACTGTAGCATACCGTATGTATGTATGGAGCATAATGTATTTACTGTTTTATTCATATTTTCAAGTACTGGTGACAAATCAAGCATTCTGATTGTTGAATAGATCGCAATGGACACATGTGATGTGTGTAAAATACTTTTTTGAAGGTTGTACTGATTATGATGAGCTAATGCTAAGCTATTTGCCATATGTTTGGAGCCATGTTTGTTGATATCATACAATGCATTCTGGTTGTCACGTAAGCGTCTGTCAGACCAAAGATGTTATAACAAAACGATGTGAAGGGATCGTTCACGCAACTGACTTATGGTGCATTCACGACAAATGGGAACTCAGAAAAATACGAGGTCAAATCATGAAAGTCAGAGCTCTAGAAAGAGGCCCAAGTTCCTGAGTTGGAATTCCAGTCGGAGCTAGTTTTTTCAGATTTCCCAGTTGTCTTGAACACACCGAAGTTTGAAGTCGGCGATTTCAACTATGGTACCTCAGGGTAACCAGCTCAGACCCCCCTTTCCAGGGGTTTTATATTTATTTAGCATATAAACTGTAACAAGTACATTGAAGATTTGTAATATGCTGAAAAGTGGCCAAATTAAGTTCATATGTTTCAGGCAATGGGCGCAGCCATCTTTGACTTTGACTATTTGCGTCTTATAGTGAATGGCATTCTGGGATTAGGGAGTTTCCGCTTGTCAAACATAAACAAACATGGCTGCCATCATAAAGAATTTAGCTGCTGTTAGCTTAGTTGACACGTATCTCTATTCTAAACAATATAACATTTCGGCCTTGTGCTCATCAGAGATGTGGTACATTGTAAACAAGTCTAGCTGTTAGGTCGCTAACTTATTTTTTTTGTTGTGAGCTCAACCTGTTATTTAGATTAGTTTATGGAATGAGTTTGGCTTGGGATGTGTTCCGTGTGATGTTTGGATGATGAAGTTCACATTTATCTTTTACAATAAAAGGTGAAATTGAGGAATAAAGTTGTGAAGACCATTATTTCCTTCAGTACAAAACATGGTTTAGATGCTTTTCAGACAGCAATGCTGTTTAGACGCGTTTGTTGCATCATACGTTCTGTTGCTACTGTTCCAATTGCATATTTGCAAAAGTACGTTGATCAACAATGATCACATATATGTACGCGTCAAAGTGTTAAGTACACTTGGTAGTTGTGCTTCTCCTCATTGCGTTTGATTAAGGTCCCGAGGTTAGGGAAAATTTATTTGCACCCCACAAGGTGGCTCGCAGGGTGCCGTTGCAACAATTAATTATCCTTTTGCTTATGACAGTGACAAAATACCCACTGATCCGACTAATAACTCCATTCCCATTTGGAATGGAAATATGGTCCCTCCTCATTTGTTAAAAAGAAAAATGGCTACGTGTTGGCAATAGGCTTTCCTTTTTTTCTCTTCCTTCCGCAAGGACAGAAGTCTTTGAAAAATGGGGTTGTGACTGAATCAATAAGTCTGTAGGAAGCCTTGGTTTACCAGCTCAGTGAGGGTATGCTGCTGTTTTCTCTATGTGGATTTATCGGGAGGATGAGGTAATGTATGGTGGCTGATGTGTGACATCTGTGGCTGATAATCAATGGAAATGTTTGCTCCTCACCTCAAGCCCTGATTGATGTTTATTAACTTTCCCTCAGACATAATCAGTTTCAACCAAGGAATGTGAAAGTGGTGCTCTAGTTGGCTCTGAAAAATTAACAGTGACGATACTTCCGGACTTGTCTCCATGCTGTTGTGCTGTTTGTTGCTACTTGGCTTCATGCCAAACACGTCTTAGTTTTTTCCTCTGCCATTTAAGTGTAGGAAAGGATGAAACAGCGTCTGTGCCACCAGTAAGTACAGATAGTAGTATAAATCCCCCCCTGCACATTCCCCGCAGCCGGACAATTTTCTCAAGGCTTCTGGAAAGAAATGCTGTCGGCATGCTCAACCGGTGTCGCTCATTCAGCCGACAGAAACGTTCAACCGGTTCTCCCCATTTAGCAACGAGTCAGAGGCCGAACCTTCTCAGGTCTCTCCTCCACACGTTAAGGGGTCTGAGCCGCCGAAGCCTCCCATCATTAGCTCTGACAAATTGATAACCCTAGTCATTGGCGACTCCACTACCTGCAATATTAGACTTAAAAAGATTCATCCAGCGATCATACACTGTTTACCAGGGGGCAGGGCTACCGACGTAAAGGCTAATCTGAAGATGGTGCTGGCTAAGGCTAAAACTGGCGAGTGTAGAGAGTATAGGGATATTGTTATCCACGTCGGCACGAATGATGTTAGGATGAAACAGTCAGAGGTCACCAAGCGCAACTTAGCTTCAGCGTGTAAATCAGCTAGAAAGATGTGTCGGAATCAAGTAATTGTCTCTGGCCCCCTCCCAGTTAGGGGGAGTGATGAGCTCTACAGCAGAGTCTCACAACTCAATCGCTGGTTGAAAACTGTTTTCTGATAATTGGCCCTCTTTCTGGGACTCACCCACAAACAGGACCAAGCCTGGCCTGCTGAGGAGTGACGGACTCCATCCTAGCTGGAGGGGTGCTCTCATCTTTTCTATGAACATAGACAGGGCTCTAACTCCTCTAGCTCCACAATGAGATAGGGTGCAGGCCAGGCAGCAGGCTGTTAGCCAGCTTAGTGGAGTCTGCCACTAGCACAGTCAGTGTAGTCAGCTCAGCTATCCCCATTGAGACCGTGTCTGTGCGTTGATCTAGGTTGAGCAAAACTAAACATGGCGGTGTTCACCTTAGCAATCTCACTGGAATAAAGTCCATTCCTGTCATTATTTAAAGAGATTGTGATATCTCACATCTCAAAATAGGGTTACTTAATGTTAGATTCCTCAATGAACTAATCACTGATCATAATCTTGATGTGATTTGCCTGACTGAAACATGTCTCAAGCCTGATGAATTTACTGTGTTAAATGAGGCCTCTCCTCCTAGTTACACTAGTGACCATATCCCCCACGCATCCCGCAGGCGGGGGAGTTGCTAACATTTATAACAGCAAATTTCAATTTACAAAAAAATAAATGACTGCGTTTTCTTCTTTTGAGCTTCTAGTCATGACATCTATGCAGCCTACTCAATCTCTTTTTATAGCTACTGTTTACAGGTGTCACGATCGTCTAATGAGGGAGACCAAGGCGCAGCGTTGCGGGTGAACATATTTATATTTATTGTCTAGATCACACGATCAAAACAAAGAACGAAACGTGAAGTCCTTCGATACACAACCAAAAGGAACAAGAAACCACAAAACACAAAGTGCAAGACAAACAGTTAAATATGGCTCCCAATCAGAGACACCCAGCTGACACTCGTTGCCTCTGATTGGGAGTCACTCAGACCAACATAGAAAATTAAACATAGACTTACACACCCTGGCTCAACATAACATAGTCCCCAGAGCCAGGGCGTGACAGTACCCCCCCCCCAAAGGCGCGGACTCCGGCCGCGCCAAACAACCACAACAGGGGAGGGACCGGGTGGGCACTCCGCCTCGGCGGCGGATCCGGCTCCGGACATGACCCAGGCACGGGTTGTGCTGGACTGACGACGCACACCCCTGGCTTGCTGCGTGGAGGAGGAACAGGCCGGACCGGGCTGACGAAGCGCACCCCTGACTTGGTGCGGGGAGCAGGAATGAGCCGGACCAGGCTGACGACGCGCACCACTGACCCGGTGCGGGGAGCTTGGACGGGCCGGACCGGGCTGGCGACGCGCAACACAGACTTGGTGCGGAGAGCAGGAACGGGCCGGACAGGGCTGACGAAACGCACCATAGACTTGGTGCGGAGAGCAGGCACGGGCCGTGCCGGACTGACGACGCACACCACTGGCTTGGTGCGGGAAGCTTGGATGGGCCGGACTGGGCTGGCGACGCGCACCACAGACTTGGTGCGGAGAGCAGGAACGGGCCGGGCTGGGCTGTCGACGCACACCGTAGGTTTGGTGCGGGGAGCAGGAATAGACCGGGCTGGGCTGGCGACGCACACCGTAGGCTTTGTGCGTGGAGCAGGGACAGGCCGGGCTGGGCTGTCGACGCACACCACTGACTTGGTGGGAATGGCAGGAACAGGCCGGGCTGGGCTGACGACGCGCACCACTGACTTGGTGGGAATGGCAGGAACAGGCCGGACCGTACTGGGGACACACACCACTGGCCCCACGCAGGGATCAGGAACGGGCCGGACCGGACTGGTAACACACCCCAGTACCTCTCGCCGTGCCTCCACACTTTCCCTCTCCTCTGTGCCCAGTGGCCCCCCTAACCTGGCGGCCTTCTCTGCCAACGCTTTGCACCGCTCTAACCCGTACACCTGCTGCCCCGACGTCGTGAGCCCCCCCTAAAAATTTCCTGGGGGTCTCTCCTCCCTCTTGCCAGACTCGCAATCATCTCCTCCCACGTCCATCCTCTCTCCTCGTCACGCTGCTTGATCCAGTCGAGGTTGCCACGGAGATCTGCCAGCGATGGCTCCTGAACACGCTGCTTGGTCTGGTTAAGGTGGTTTCTTCTGTCACGATCGTCTAATGAGGGAGACCAAGGCGCAGCGTTGCGGGTGAACATATTTATATTTATTGTCTAGATCACACGATCAAAACAAAGAACGAAACGTGAAGTCCTTCGATACACAACCAAAAGGAACAAGAAACCACAAAACACAAAGTGCAAGACAAACAGTTAAATATGGCTCCCAATCAGAGACACCCAGCTGACACTCGTTGCCTCTGATTGGGAGTCACTCAGACCAACATAGAAAATTAAACATAGACTTACACACCCTGGCTCAACATAACATAGTCCCCAGAGCCAGGGCGTGACAACAGGCCTCCTGGGCCGTATACAGCGTTCCTCACTGAGTTCCCTGAATTCCTATCGGACCTTGTAGTCATGGCAGATTTTATTCACATACAGTGAGGAGAAGAAGTATTTGATGCACTGCCGATTTTGCAGGTTTTCCTACTTACAAAGCATGTAGAGGTCTGTAATTTTTACCATATATACACTTCAACTGTGAGAGACGGAATCTAAAACAAAAATCCAGAAAATCACATTGTATGATTTTTAAGTAATTCATTTGCATTTTATTGCATGACATAAGTATTTGATACATCAGAAAATCAGAATTTAATATTTGGTACAGAAACCTTTGTTTGCAATTACAGAGATCATACGTTTCCTGTAGATCTTGACCAGGTTTGCACACACTTCAGCAGGGATTTTGGCCCACTCCTCCATACAGACCTTCTCCAGATCCTTCAGGTTTCGGGGCTGTCGCTGGGCAATACGGACTTTCAGCTCCCTCCAATAATTTCTATTGGGTTCAGGTCTGGAGACTGGCTAGGCCACTCCAGGACCTTGAGATGCTTCTTACGGAGCCACTCCTTAGTTGCCCTGGCTGTGGGTTTTGGGTCGTTGTCATGCTGGAAGACCCAGCCACGACCCACCTTCAATGCTCTTACTGAGGGAAGGAGGTTGTTGGCCAAGATCTCGCGATACATGGCCCCATCCATCCTTCCCTCAATACGGTGTAGTCGTCCTGTCCCCTTTGCAGAAAAGCATCCCCAAAGAATGATGTTTACACCTCCATGCTTCACGGTTGGGATGGTGTTCTTGGGGTTGTACTCATCCTTCTTCTTCCTCCAAACACGGCGAGTGGAGTTTAGACCAAAAAGCTATATTTTTGTCTCATCAGACCACATTACCTTCTCCCATTCCTCCTCTGGATCATCCAGATGGTCATTGGCAAACTTCAGACGGGCCTTTACATGCGCTGGATTGAGCAGGGGGACCTTGCGTGCGCTGCAGGATTTTAATCCATGATGGCGTAGTGTGTTACTAATGGTTTTCTTTGAGACTGTGGTCCCAGCTCTCTTCAGGTCATTGACCAGGTCCTGCCGTGTAGTTCTGGGCTGATCCCTCACCTTCCTCATGATCATTGATGCCCCACGAGGTGAGATCTTGCATGGAGCCCCAGACCGAGGGTGATTGACCGTCATCTTGAACTTCTAATAATTGCGCCAACAGTTGTTGCCTTCTCACCAAGCTGCTTGCCTATTGTCCTGTAGCCCATCCCAGCCTTGTGCAGGTCTACAATTTAATCCCTGATGTCCTTACACAGCTCTCTGGTCTTGGCCATTGTGGAGAGGTTGGAGTCTGTTTGATTGAGTGTGTGGACAGGGTCTTTTATACAGGTAACGAGTTCAAACAGGTGCAGTTAATACAGGTAATGAGTGGAGAACAGGAGGGCTTCTTAAAGAAAAACTAACAGGTCTGTGAGAGCCGGAATTCTTACTGGTTGGTAGGTGATCAAATACTTATGTCATGCAATAAAATGCAAATTAATTACTTAAAAATCATACAATGTGATTTTCTGGATTTTTGTTTTAGATTCCGTCTCCGACAGTTGAAGTGTACCTATGATAAAAATTACAGAACTCTACATGCTTTGTAAGTAGGAAAACCTGCAAAATCGGCAGTGTATCAAATACTTGTTCTCCCCACTGTATTTGGTGACTTTAATATTCACATGGAAAAGTCCACAGACCCACTCCAAAAGGCTTTCGGAGCCAGCATCGACTCATTGGGTTTTGTCCAACAAGTCTCTGGACCTACTCATTGCCACAGTAATACCCTGGATCTGGTTTTCTCCCGTGGACTATCGGACCACCATTTTATTAAGTTTGCAATAAAATAAAATTAAATTAAATTATCTTTGCCACATGCGCCTGATACAACAGGTGTAGACCTTATAGTGAAATGCTTACCTACAAGCCCTTAACCAACAATGCATTTTTAAGAAGAAAAAAAATATCTGGCCTTAAAAGGCCAAGTACTCTTATAATCTCTACCTGGTACAGCCAGAAGTGTACTGGCCACCCCTCAGAGCCTGGTTCCTCTCTAGGTTTCTTCCTAGGTTCCTGCCTTTCTAGGGATTTGTTCCTAGCCACCGTGCTTCTACGTCTGCATTGCTTGCTGTTGGTATTTTAGGCTAGGTTTCTGTATAGCACTTTGTGACATCTGCGGATGTAAAAAGGGCTTTATAAGTACATTTGATTGAAATTTGATTGATTGTGGGTCAAATTGTGTAACGATTGGTTAACTCCTTGTAACTCCGGTCAGTGTGATTACAGTATTCATTGGTTGAAGGTCAATGTTAAATTCAAATCTCCCTACCATCATATCTAAGCCAATATGACACTAATGTTGATGAAAATCAACATGTTTGGAGGTACACAACAACCCATCTTTCGTAATGAGCCATTTGTAGGTAGAAAATATTTTATTTTATATATAATTTATCGTTCTCACTTGCTTATTTCTGTCTCTTACAATCATTGGTGTGCTACCTTTTTGTAGCATTTCTGACAACGCTAACATCTTTTCAGACAAATTTCAGAATTCTACAACCTGGACCAGCAACTCGGGTGCTGCGCAAAAGCAACAGCTAGCCAGTAGCAGGCTAGCAGCTGTAGCTAGCTAGTTAACGCCAGTCGGATGAGAAGAAAGCTACAAGCAAAGGAAGCTAGCTAGGTATATTTTGCTATGGAAAGTTTTTCATATGGCTGAAGTCATCTGTGTAAACTAAATCAGAGCACAAACGAATAAACCAGCGAACTTCCTTGGCTGCTATTATAGCCAGTTAGTTAGCCAGTAGCTACAAGCCGATGAGACTGTAACATCTCAATGTTGACAATATATCCTAGCTAGCTACATTCTTCCATAAAGCATAGCTAGCTAGCTAGGTAAAGTTCATAGTTAACATCAAACTTTGGGAAACTGCCATGCTGCTAATTTATAATAAATGACATGGGCATTGCTCATCTAGCTACTCAGGCATGATACAGTCAAACTGGCTAGCTAGCTACAGTGGGGAAAAAAGTATTTAGTCAGCCACCAATTGTGCAAGTTCTCCCACTTAAAAAGTTGAGAGAGGCCTGTAATTTTCATCATAGGTACACATCAACTATGACAGACAAATTGAGAAAAAAAATCACATTGTAGGATTTTTTATGATTTTATTTTCAAATGATGGTGGAAAATAAGTATTTGGTCACCTACAAACAAGCAAGATTTCTGGTTCTCACAGACCTGTAACTTCTTCTTTAAGAGGCTCCTCTGTCCTCCACTCGTTACCTGTATTAATGGCACCTGTTTGAACTTGTTATCAGTATAAAAGACACCTGTCCACAACCTCAAACAGTCACACTCCAAACTCCACTATGGCCAAGACCAAAGAGCTGTCAAAGGACACCAGAAACAAAATTGTAGACCTGCACCAGGCTGGGAAGACTGAATCTGCAATAGGTAAGCAGCTTGGTTTGAAGAAATCGACTGTGGGAGCAATTATTAGGAAATGGAAGACATACAAGACCACTGATAATCTCCCTCGATCTGGGGCTCCACGCAAGATCTCACCCCGTGGGGTCAAAATGATCAAAAGAACGGTGAGAAAAAATCCAGAACCACACGGGGGGACCTAGTGAATGACCTGCAGAGAGCTGGGACCAAAGTAACAAAGCCTACCATCAGTAACACACTACGCCGCCAGGGTCTCAAATCCTGGAGTGCCAGACGTGTCCCCCTGCTTAAGCCAATACATGTCCAGGCCCGTCTGAAGTTTGCTAGAGTGCATTTGGATGATCCAGAACTACTGTCACGTTCGTTCATAGACGGGACGGATCAAGGCGCAGCGTGATATGCAAACATGTTTATTTAACGAATAAACACAACGACAAAACAATAAACCAACGATACGTGACGTCCTAAGGTACACACAACAAACCTCACACGGAACAAGATCCCACAACCCACTAGTGCCAATAGGCTGCCTAAGTATGGTCCCCAATCAGAGACAACAAGCGACAGCTGCCTCTGATTGGGAACCACACCGGCCAACATAGATCTAGACATACTAGACTTTGAACATAGATCTATACCACATAGAAAATACACACCCTGACTCAACAAATAAGAGTCCCCAGAGTCAGGGCGTGACAGTACCACTGGCTTATGTGGCTGGTGACGCGCACCACTGGCTTAGTGCGGGGAGCAGGAATGGGCCGGACCGGACTGGCTGGGTTCCTTTATTAACCCCCGCTCCTTCTGCTGTCTAACCAGCTCCTCTCGCCGTGCCTCTACACCTTCCTTCTGCTCCCTCTGAACCAATAGCCCCCGTAATCTGGTGGCCTCCTCTCCTAACCAGCAGATCCGCCCTGTCGCGGCCTCCTGCTGCCTCGTCGTCCACACCGTGTGCCCCCACCCCAAAATGTTCTTGGGGTTGCCTCTCCACCCTGATCAGGGCCTCCATCTTTCTTGCCAGGACCTCTCTTATCTCCTGCCAAGTCCATGCTCTCTGCTCCTCCTCGCCACACAGCTTGGTTCAGGTCTGGTGGGATCTTCTGTCACATTCGTTCCTAGACGGGACGAACCAAGGCGCAGCGTGATATGCAAACATGTTTATTTAACGAATAAACACAACGACAAACCAACGATACGTGACGTCCTAAGGTACACACAACAAACCTCACACGGAACAAGATCCCACAACCCACTAGCGCCAAAAGGTTGCCTAAGTATGGTCTCCAATCAGAGACAACAAGCGACAGCTGCCTCTGATTGGGAACCACACCGACCAACATCGATCTAGACATACTAGACTTTAAACATAGATCTATACCACATAGAAAATACACACCCTGACTCAACAAATAAGAGTCCCCAGAGTCAGGGCGTGACAACTACTGTATTTTCTTTGATGTTCAAATACATGATATATATATATATATATATATATATATATATATATATATATATATATATATATATATATATATATATATATATATATATATTGAAGATATTTGAATAAATGCAAGTTATTTAAAAACAAAAAAAATGGTATTTGATGGCTGCCAAATATTTGATGAAGAACCAAAACTACAACAGTTAGTTGAGTAAGTTGAAATATATGATAATAAACACATGGTTTGGATGGCTCTTAGATATTAATCTTAATATAGGTTATGGCCTAGAATGAAATACATGAGGGATGGAATCACCTCATTAGAGTAGACCACTTTTGCAGCTTCAAAATGAATAATATATACTGTCTATATATTTTCATAATGAGTGAGACATAAGGTAATACAGTGACACTTGACAAGTTATTATACATGTTTTGTAATTTTGTGATCATTACAATAGCAACATTGTTGTTATATAGGAAATGGTTAATAATAGCAAAACAATGGAGTTAATACATAAGTGGAATAAGGAACAGTCACTATTCCTCGTGAACAGTAGTTACAACAACTCTCAGATAATTGCTATGCAAGTAAAATTACCTAATTATTATGTAACAACATTCTAATTAAATGTTGCTCCAAAAGTCATTACAGTTTTATTACACAGGCACAAGAACAGTTTATTTTTAAGTGTTACTGAGAATGCTAACAGTAACAGAAATATGGATATTAAGTGCTGAAAGGAAACTAAATTGACCAAAACTGCCGTCTTGAATCAACTGCAGCCAAGATAAGGGTGGAAAATCATGTTAGTTTGTATTCTGAGTAAACTATTATTTTAAAGATGGCATAGTGTGTGTTTGAAACAAGAACACTTACCCTCAGTTGTACGTTTTTTTGCTAAGCATCCAACTTGCTGTTTGCAAATGGCTTTGAATTACTCTGCAGTATTTTCAGGTATCATACAATTATTTGCAGCTATTCAACATTTTCAGTGGCATGTTGAAAGAGTCATACAGTAGTTGAGTGTCACAACTAAATGTATACTTATCTGTTCAAAATATCATTGGTTAATTGGTTTGAATTGATAATATACACCTGGGGCAATGGACATTCTGGAGAATGGACATTTAAAGAATGTTCAGATAGAAATGTATTGTGTAGAACAAAGATGACTGTCAGATAGATTGGAATAGTGTAGACAATTATGTGTGTTCTACTCATTCTATTTCTATCTTCAACATGCAATTCCAGATACAGTCCTGCCATTAGTTGAAGGCAGCCAATCCAATAGTTTCTGAAAAGTAACTTCCTGAGATCTTTATTCCAATAGTTTAAAAAAGTAGTTACTTTCTGAGATCTGTATTCCAATAATTTTGAAAAAGTAGTAATTTTTTTAGATCTGTATTCAAATAGTTGTTGTCACCTCCAAAGTAACTATTTGTTCCCATGAAAAAAAAGTTACTTTCCACAAAGAATAGTTCAAACTATAGTTATCCCAGGTATGTACCACTGTCTGTGTTTACTTACTCAAAGGACATTGAGCAATCCTGACTTAACGCTGGCAAAGCAGCTCAAGGACACAATCCAAAAGTAGAGAAAGAATATAAAGAAAAACAAGAGTTTGGGAATGTAGGCTTCAGTCATTCCCCCGGACCTTCACTTACGATTTTAGACAAAGAAAATGTATATCACAATAGAGTTGTTGAATTTAAATATAGTATTGCAGTGAACCTCACATAATACTAAACTGTGCAATTTACAAAAGTAACATAATAGATTATTCCGAGACATGTAATTCTCACTTTGTTTTGAGTGACTGTATTCTACATTTTCCCATGTTTGGTAATTGTTACAATTATAGAAAATGTTTCAGGGTAAGGCGTATAATTGTCTTGTCATCTCTTAGGATAATTCAGTTTCAATCAAATAATCTTCTTCACAAAGAATGACGAGAACCACATCTTTTTTGCTGTATTTATAGTGAAAAACAACCATTTGGAATGTATAATTAGCAGAAAAGCATCTTCACAATTTGATTATGCTTTGATTAATCTAGTCATAATTGATATACTCTTTATGCACACAATGTTTTTGTATAAGAAAATATTTATATTGTAAACAATTGCATGAGTAGTGATATTTATGAGGGGAAAGGAGCTCTTAATCCGCCTCTGGACCTGAGGTCTAGAATTCTCTCTTTTCCCCTAACAGACTTTAAATATTCTTGCTCCTCTCCAATCTCTCCTCACAGATAGCTCTGAAATAGAAACACTGACCTAGGGCCGTACGGTGACCATATTACTGCCACACAGGCTGTCACGAGTCATGACCAAAGTCAAATTCCACATGACCGTTGCATCAAGGTAACTAGGTTACTCCAAAACTATGCTCTGTAAATTAATGGTGCTGATGGGCATTAGTAGCCTACCAAACTTGCTAATGGCCGTCAAGTCACTAATGGCCTGGTACTTAGCGCTTTATTGTCCGTCTAATCACTCTGGCATGAATGCAAATTAAATAGAAAATCACACCTTTTGTTTTTTTGCTTTCTGAAAACGCAGTTGTAGGCCTATTGACCATGACATTTAATTTCAAGTTCCACATATTCATATTTGAAGACGTCCTCCAGAGATTGTTTTACTTTTACTGTTGAAAAGCGATATCCCAAGCATAAATACAGTAAAGTAATCACACTAAAGGCTAAACAAAAACATGAATTGAGCAAAATTGCAAACTTCAAAGAGTATGGCATTCAAGGGTTTGGTCTGATGGGAATCCGTGATGTCATTGGCCTCTCCCCTTGCTTGAGGAACAATAGAGATGCAATAGAGAACATAAGAGGAAAGGCCCACCCCCCCTCCCACTTGTTCTATGTCATGACATACAGTACCAGTCCAAAATTTGGACACACCTACTCATTCAAGGGTTTTTCTTTATTTTTACTATTGTCTACATTGTAGAATAATAGTGACGACATCAAACTTTGAAATAACACAAATGGTATCAGGTAGTAACCAAAAAAGTGTTAAACAAATCAAAATATATTTTATATTTGAGATTCTTCATATAGCCACCCTTTGCCTTGATGACAGCTTTGCACACTTGGCATTCTCTCAACCAGCTTCACCTGGAATGCTTTTCCAACAGTCTTGAAGGAGTTCCCACATATGCTGAGCACTTGTTGGCTGTTTTTCCTTCAATTGGTTTGAGGTCAGGGGATTGTGGAGGCCAGGTCATCTGATGCAGCACTCCATCACTCTCCTTCTTGGTAAAATAGCCCTTACACAGCCTGGAGGTGTGTTGGGTCATTGTCCTGTTGAAAAACAAATGATAGTCTCACTAAGCCCAAACCAGATGGGATGGCAAATCGCTGCAGAACGTAGCCATGCTGGTTATGTGCGCCTTGAAATCTAAATAATTCACAGACAGTGTCACCAGCAAAGCACCCCCACACCATCACTCCTCCTCCTCCATGCTTTATGGTGTGAACTACACTAGTGGAGATCATCCATTCACCCACTCTGCGTCTCACAAAGACACGGCGGATGGGACCAAAAATCTCAAATTTGGACTCCAGACCAAAGGACACATTTCCACCAGTCTAATGCCCATTGCTCGTGTTTCTTGGCCCAAGCAGGTCTCTTCTTATTATTGGTGTCCTTTAGTAGTGGTTTCTTTGCAGCAATTCGACCATGAAGTCCTGATTAACATAGTCCCCTCTGAACAATTGATGTTGAGATGTGTCTGTGACTTGAACTCTGTGAAACATTTATTTGGGCTGCAATTTCTGAGGCTGGTAACTAATGAACTTATCCTCTCCTGAGTGGCGCAGTGGTCTAAGGCACTGCATCGCAGTGCTAACTGTGCCACTAGAGTTCCTGGTTCGAATCCAGGCTCTGTCGCCGCCGGCCGCGACCAGGAGACTCATGGGCGGCGCACAATTGGCCCAGGGTAGGGGAGGGAATGGCCGGCAGGGATGTAGCTCATTTGATAGAGCATGGCGTTTGCAACGCCAGGGTTATGGGTTCAATTCCCACGGTGGGCCAGTATAAAAAAAAAAAAAATGTATTCACTAACTGTAAGTCGCTCTGGATAAGAGCGTCTGCTAAATGACTTAAATGTAATGTAAATGTAAGCAGAGGTAACTCTGGGTCTTCCATTCCTATGGTGGTCCTCATAAGAGCCAGTTTCATCATAGGGCTTGATGGTTTTTGCGACTGCACTTGAAGAAACTTTCAATGTTCTTGAAATGTTCCTTATTGACTGACCTTCAAGTCTTAAAGTAATGATGGACTGTCGTTTCTCTTTGCTTATTTGAGTGTTCTTGCCATAATATGGACTTGGTCTTTTACCAAATAGGGCTATGTTCTGTAACCCCCCCCCCCCCCCCCACCTTGTCACAACACAACAGATTGGCTCAAATGTATTAAGAAGGAAAGGAATTCCACAAATTCACTTTTAAGAAGGCACACCTGTTAATTGAAATGCATTCCACGTGACTACCTCATGAAGCTGGTTGAGAGAATGCCAAGCTTGTGCAAAGCTGTCATCAATGCAAAGGGTGGCTATTTGAAGAATCTCAAATCTCAAATATATTTTGATTTGTTTAACACTTAAACAAATCAAATTAGTTACTACATGATTCCATATGTGTTATTTCATAGTTTTGATGTCTTCACAATTATTCTACAATTTAAAAAATAGTAAAAATAAAGAAAAACCCTTGAATGAGTAGGTGTGTCCAAACTTTTGACTGGTAGTGTACCTGTACCACATATTGAGATGTGCCTGTTAAGTAAATCAGGTTTTAAATGAGATGATAAGGAGACTGGAGTGCCACTTTAAATAGACTTGCTGCTATTATCCGAAACGTGTCATCCGTACTCCAAACCACACTCTCTCTCTCCACACTCCGAGACAATGATCCAAAACACACAAGCAAGCCTACACCAGAATGGCTGAAAAGCAACAAATGTAAAGTTTTGGGGAAGTCAAAGTCCAGGCCCAAACCCAATTAAGATGTTGTGGCAGGCCCTGAAACAAGCAGTTCATGCTCGAAAACACAAATGTCGCTGAGTTAAAGCAGTTTTGCATGGAAGAGTGGTTCAAAATTCCTCCACAGTGATGTGAGAAACGGATCAACAACTACAGGAAGTGTTTGGTTGCGGTCAATGCAGTTAAATGTGGCACAACCAGTTATCCATCTTATTTCAATTACAATCGCAATGGGCTCCCGAGTGGCGCAGCGGTCTAAGGCACCTTATTTCAGTGCTTGGTTCGATTCCAGGCTGTATCACAACCGGCCGTGATTGGGAGTCACATAGGGCGGCGCACAATTGGCCCAGCGTCGTCCGGGTTTGGCTAGTGTAGGCCATCATTGTAAATAAGCATTTGTTCTAAACTGACTTAGTTAAATTTTTACCTAGTTAAATAAAGGTAAAATAAAATAAATAAAAACCAAGGATTATCAAAAGCTGTGCTATAAATTCTCGGACAACCCAAAGATGTTAGAGTACAAAAATCAGTTAACCACCTATCCGAGGATCTAAACTTAACCTTGCCTAATACCCTAGATGCAGTCGCACCTCTAAAAACCAAAAACATTTGTCACAAGAAATTAGTTCCATGGTATACAGAAAATACCTGAGCCCTGAAGCAAGCTTCCAGAAAATTGGAACAGAAATGGCGCTCCACCAAACTGGTCTTCCGACTAGCTTGGAAAGATAGTACCGTGCAATATTGAAGAGCCCTCACTGCTTCTTGATCAGTCTACTTTTTTAACCTAATTGAGGAGAAAAAAAATATTAACATTTTCTTTTTGATACTGTCGCAAAGCTAGCTAAAAAGCAGCATTTCCCAAATGAGAATGGCCTTCACTTTAGCAGTGATGAATTCATGAACTTCTTCTATGAAAATATCATGATCATTAGAAAGCAAATTATGGACTCCTCTTTGAATATGCATATTTCTCCAAAACTCAGTTGTCCTGAGTCAGCACAGAACTGCCAGGACCTAGAATCAATGGAGACACTCAAGTTTTGTAATCCTGTATCTCTCGACATATTCACGAAAATAGCCATTGGCCTCTAAACCTTCCAGCTGTCTACTGGACCCTATTCCAACTAAACTACTGAAATACCGTGCCTTGCAAAAGTATTCATCCCCCTTGGCGCTTTTCCTATTTTGTTGCATTACAACCTGTAATTTAAATTGATTTTTATTTGGATTTCATGTAATGGATATACACAAAATAGTCCAAATTGGTGAAGTGAAATGTAAAAAATAACTGTTTCAAAAAATTCTAAAAAATATATAACAGAAAAGTGGTGCATGCATATGTATTCACCCCTTTTGCTATGAAGCCCCTAAATAAGATCTGGTGCAACCAATTATCTTCAGAAGTCACATAATTAGTTAAATAATGTCGACTTGTGTGCAATCTAAGTGTCACATGATCTGTCACATGATCTCAGTATATACAGTGAGGGAAAAAAGTATTTGATCCCCTGCTGATTTTGTACGTTTGCTCACTGACAAAGAAATGATCAGTCTATAATATTAATGGTAGGTTTATTTGAACATTGAGAGACAGAATAACAACAAAAAAATACAGAAAAACGCATGTCAAAAATGTTATAAATTTATTTGCATTTTAATGAGGGAAATAAGTATTTGACCCCCTCTCAATCAGAAAGATTTCTGGCTCCCAGGTGTCTTTTATACACGTAACGAGCTGAGATTAGAAACACACTCTTAAAGGGAGTGCTCCTAATCTCAGTTTGTTACATGTATAAAAGACACCTGTCCACAGAAGCAATCAATCAATCAGATTCCAAACTCTCCACCATGGCCAAGACCAAAGAGCTCTCCAAGGATGTCAGGGACAAGATTGTAGACCTACAGAAGGCTGGGATGGGCTACAAGACCATCAGCAAGCAGCTTGGTGAGAAGGTGACAACAGTTGGTGTGATTATTCGCAAATGGATGAAACACAAAATAACTGTCAATCTCCCTCGGCCTGGGGCTTTATGCAAGATCTCACCTTGTGGAGTTGCAATGATCATGAGAACGGTGAGGAATCAGCCCAGAACCACACGGGAGGATCTTGTCAATGATCTCAAAGCAGCTGGGACCATAGTCACCAAGAAAACAATTGGTAACACACTACGCCGTGAAGGACTGAAATCCTGCAGCGCCCGCAAGGTCCCCCTGCTCAAGAAAGCACATATACAGGCCCGTCTGAAGTTTGCCAAATAACATCTGAATGATTCAGAGGAGAACTGGGTGAAAGTGTTGTGGTCAGATGAGACCAAAATCGAGCTCTTTGGCATCAACTCAACTCGCCGTGTTTGGAGGAGGAGGAATGACCCCAAGAACACCATCCCCACCGTCAAATATGGAGTTGGAAACATTATGCTTTGGGGGTGTTTTTCTGCTAAGGGGACAGGATAACTTCACCGCATCAAAGCGACGATGGACGGGGCCATATACCGTCAAATCTTGGGTGAGAACCTCCTTCCCTCAGCCAGGGCATTGAAAATGGGTCGTGGATGGATATTCCAGCATGACAATGACCCAAAACACACAGCCAAGGCAACAAAGGAGTGGCTCAAGAAGAAGCACATTAAGGTCCTGGAGTGGCCTAGCCAGTCTCCAGACCTTAATCCCATAGAAAATATGTGGAGGGAGCTGAAGGTTCGAGTTGCCAAACGTCAGCCTCGAAACCTTAATGACTTGGAGAAGATCTGCAAAGAGGAGTGGGACAAAATCCCTCCTGAGATATGTGCAAACCTGGTGGCCAACTACAAGAAACATCTGACCTCTGTGATTGCCAACAAGGGTTTTGCCACCAAGTACTAAGTCATGTTTTGCAGAGGGGTCAAATACATATTTCCCTCATTAAAATGCATAACATTTTTGACATGTGTTTTTCTGGATTTTATTGTTGTTATTCTGTCTCTCACTGTTCAAATAAATCTACCATTAAACTTATAGACTGATCATTTATTTGTCAATGGGCAAACAAACAAAATCAGCAGGGAATCAAATACTTTTTTCCCTCACTGTAGGAGGAGTTCTCCAGAGATGGAGAAGGGAAAAGAGGGTTGGATGAGTGGGCAGATTGTTGGGCAATCAGACATCACTAGATGCAGAATTTCGTCTGGAGGGAGAGAAAGAGTTAAAAGGATGAGGAGAGAGGGAAAAGGCAGAATCAAGAGACAGGAGGTGCTGCGGCTAGTTCTTCCTGTCACTTGTTCTTGAAAGGCATCCAGAAGGGGGGCTTGAATTTTGCTCAAGCTAGTCGTCGTCTTGTCTCCTCACCTCCGTCTCGACACATGGCAGAACCCCTGGAGATCAAAAGCAGAATAAATGGAAGAGTGGAGGAGGCAGGGGTGGTGGGATAAAAAAGCAAACAAAGGTGACTTTATCTTCAATAACATGGGCCTGGAAATCCCTCTCACCACATCAAAGTACAGACCGAGAGAAGGTTTCTTTTTTAAATTAACTTTATTAAGGCCCTTAACCCCCTACTCTATCTTTTCAGTGTTTGGCCTGATGGGGCTTGGATAGGTGTAGCAATATAATAATGGCTCCACCCTGCTGTGTATTGGGCTCTGGGACTCTTCTGCCATATTACTTACACAAATCTAGAACCTCCAGTTATGCAAACACTAACTAGAAACTAATTTCCAATTTCAAACCAACCCTGGCCTAAAGTTTGATTTGGAATTAGTCACACAAGATTAATAGCTAGGGAGAATGTGTTAAGGACCAGTAAGGAACTGGGCAACTGAACAGTCAATTTCAGTTAATTGAAAATGTAACTTGCAATAAATATATTTACTATGCAAATTTACACATTTACAGCCAGTTAGAGCAAGTTTCAAATATTTACCAGCAAGACTCATTCAACTCACAGACAAAATATACAAATGGAAAAATATGCAAATATTTACATGCTTGTAAATGTTACTTGCAATACAAGACAGTTTCTTACAACCATCTTACCAACTTTCCCACAGCCAGTGTCTGCAAGAAAACACATCAATAAATAAAAACATTATTATTACAACATGATTAAGGTTATTTTCAAATACATACAATTTACAACAAGATGTAATGTAGTAAGATACCTACTGTCTTGAGGTGGGGAGCCAGCCAATCAGTGATAACATGGGTGGGGAAAACAACATCTGACAAAACAGATGACGGATGACGGACGACGGACACGATGGACAGACAAATTCATGCACATTGACGACATGAGACAAACAAGACTCATTAAAATGCTTGCCGCATCTCCTGCACCGGGCCACCTCCTTATCTTCTCACATACATCCTGCAGAAGCAGTGGATGCTGACCGCTGTTGTGTAGGGTGTAGACACTACATCTGTAGTGTCCGAACGGTTTGACCTACAAACTATTATGACCACTCTATGGAAAGGGGCGACTCTCATGGTGTTCTCCATTTTGTTCAAGTGTCAGGAGACTCGTCTGAAGTTGCTACCGAAAAACCGAATGGAAGTATGAAGGTCGTTTTGTGCCTACCCAAAAAAAGGGGTTAAATATTTGTAAAAAACAAACAAAACATTTCCAGAGTTGTTTCTCAGTATTTTTTGAATATTTTTTTTGCCATTTATGAATGTGCTATTCAATGCGTTTCTATGGGCTTTAGTTGTAAAGGCTAAAATCATGTAATCCGGAGACAGGTGTTTTATACAACAGCCTTCTGTGTGTTCTCTTTTCGACTCCGTCTGCATATTTGCAATCAAACGCCAGAATCTTCTCCATCTCCTTAGCTATTGTCGTGACTTTCAATAATATGATGACTGTTATTTATCAAATCAACTAAATATGTTTAATTGTTACTCAATTAAATTAATCATGTAACAATTAACTCATTAGGATTTGGGGCACTACGGAATAACTTGTTTATAGAATTACCATTTCCCGAATTAAACTCTAAAAGGTCTTTACCTATCAATATGTATAAAACAGTCAACGGACAAATCATTACCCCTTACCAGTCTCATTCTGAACGGTCACAGACTTCTTGGATCTGCACAAACCCCAGCTTTACTTATGAATCAGTACTACCCAAATTGGTTTAATTATTTATTTACTAGCTAACTAAATAATAACACAGAATAACATTCACACTTAATACATGAGAGAAAGTCCCTAGCGGACTAACAACTGCTTGGTTACCAAAGGAGGGAGTGGGGTAAGGAAGAGACAGGGAGAAGGAGAGAGAGACAAAGAGAGAGTCAAACTTATCGTTGATGCATTTGGAAACTACCCTCAAAGTAATCATAATACTTTGCTCACAAACCACCGCCCGTTCGGGGTAAGAAATCATTAATGCATTTACGTGCTTGCCGTCGTCTTTGTTCATTGTCTCTCTGTTGAAACCAAGCCTTCTTAAAAAGGGGGTTTTGGGAGAGTCCTGTGTAAGGCTCTGATTGTCCACCAAAGGTCACAATGTCCTTCTTCTTAGTTGTCCTAGTCATGTAGTGGAGTGTTTTCAGAGCAGATACTCAGATGCACCAATGATTGTCTGAGATGGGATTTTCTCCTTCCCACCTCGTGTCTTTAGTCAGAGTTTGAAGCACTTTACACGCACAGCTGCAGACTGGCAATGTTTAGGTCTAGTCTCGTGAGTTTATCTTCTTCTTCTTGAGTTTCAAAGTTCTAACCATTTCAAACGTGTAGCCACAGCTCCACGCTTTCTGGTCTGATGTGAATTTCGTTACCAAGGGGCATTTCATCATGCTGACACAATCTCTGATCTCACTCGGGGCGTGGCTAGTCACTGTGCATAGTTTATATGAAAAACAATTATCTCATTAGAAAACTAAAATCACATTCCTATCTTAACGAAAATACTATCATCCTTAATCATATATTTTATATAACATTTGGATGTAAACTTGACAGATAGAATGTGTACACTTTCCGAGTTACAGTATTTTCTTTATACCATCCTTAATGACATCTCAAAATAATAAACAATGTGACATGATTATTCTTTAGATCCGCACTGACCATTCCAAACATTTGGATGTTAGAAACTTTTTGGACGTCAAAGTTTTGGCTCAAAAGTCTTCTGTAGACAAAGGGCATTCCTTTAGTAATACTGAAGAGCAAAAGAGATTCCCCTCCTCCCTAATTTATGACAGGGTGTGAGGTGTGGGACGGTGGGACGGTGGGAGGGTGGGAGGGTGTGGTAGAAGTTAGGGATTTATTTGGTGTAGAATTTTATTTTCATGGTAGTACAGAATTGGGCAGATCAAGAATTGGGCAGATCATGATTGTTCGTACATTCCAGCACAGTAGGTGGCGGCATACACTTAAACGATTGTTTGCGGAGCGCCATGATATCACAGAAGAAGACGAAGAAGAAGAGATTACTAGAAACAAACTAGTTTTACCTTTTTTATCTGTGTATTAATTGTCAGAGTAGAGAATACACAATTTTTTGTAACTCAGAATGGGTCAAAATTCTACAAAGATCCAGGAAAAAAAGGACCTTGTGCATTTCAGGTAAGATAACAACACAATGTTTATATCCCAGGACAAATTAGCTAGCAACAACAAGCTAGCCAGCTAAATATCCATGAATGTTCACGTGTTTCGACCTGTCCCCAAATTAATATAGTTAGTTCAGAGTTTGTTTTGACATTTCAACCTACATGTACTGATCGCGTCTGGTGTGGATGGACAAAATCTATGTATTTACATAAGAGTCAACTCTGTGACACTCATCATTTCCCATTGAATGCAATGTATTGACATAAGCATCAAGCATTGTGAAGCTTATCTTGTCACATTGAATGCACTGTATTGACATAAGAGTCAATTTGGTGAAGCTCATCATTTGCCATTGACTGCCATGTATTGACAGAAGCTTCATATGTTATGAAGCATTACTTTTAGAAAATCTTCACGTGAGGACGTTTTGAGGCTGATAATGGGCTCTACATTAACTATTAACTAACTACATGAACTGTTAGATTAATAAATTACACAGCTAACTAGCAGCATATTATGTTTAGTGATATAGCTAATGCATTTTGAGTTTCCACTTCCTGAGACAGTGAATTAGCCTAAGTCCATATTCTATATATTTTATCAATAAGATGTCCCTAGTCTTGGTGCGTGCAAATGCGATTGCATTTGTCATTGTAACTGAACATTTTGCTTACATTAATGAAAATGTAATCAAATAAATCGAATTCATAATGAATATGTATTTGAGATTCTTCAAATAGCCACCCTTTGCCTTGAGGACAGCTTTGCACACTCTTGGCATTCTCTCTACCAGCTTCATGAGGTAGTCACCTGGAATGCATTTCAATTAACAGGTGTGCCTTCTTAAAAGTTAATTTGTAGAATTTCTTTCCTTCTTAATGCGTTTGAGCCAATCAGTTGTGTTGTGACAAGTTAGGGGTGGTATACAGAAGATAGCCCTATTTGGTAAAAGACCAAGTCCATATTATGGCAAGAACACACAAATAAGCAAAGATAAAGGACAGTCCATCATTACTTTAAGACATGAAGGTCAGTCAATACGGAACATTTCAAGAACTTTGAAAGTTTCTTTAAGTGCAGTCGCAAAAACCATCAAGCACTATGATGAAACTGGCTCTCATGAGGATCGCCACAGGAATGTAAGACCCAGAGTTACCTCTGCTGCAGAGGAGACGTGCATTAGAGTTACCAGCCTCAGAAATTGCAGCCCAAATAAATGCTTCACAGAGTTCAAGTAACAGACACATCTCAACATCAGCTGTTCAAAAGAGACTGCGTGAATCAGGCCTTCATTTACATTTTAGTCATTTAGCAGACGCTCTTATCCAGAGCGACTTACAGTTAGTGAATACCATTTTTTTTTTTTTTTTTTTTTTATACTGGCCCCCCGTGGGAATCGAACCCACAACCCTGGCGTTGCAAACGCCATGCTCTATCAACTGAGCTACATCCCTGCCGGCCATTCCCTCCCCTACCCTGGACGACGCTGGGCCAATTGTGCGCCACCCATGAGTCTCCCGGTCGCAGCCGGCTGCGACAGAGCCTGGATTCGAACCAGGATCTCTAGTGGCACAGTTAGCACTGCAATGCAGTGCCTTAGACCACTGCGCCACTCATGGTCGAATTTCTGCAAAGAAACCACTACTAAAGGACACCAATGAGAAGAAGATACTTTCTTGGGCCAAGGAACACGAGCAATGGACATTAGACCGGTGGAAATTTGTCCCTTGGTCTGATGAGTCCCAATTGGAGATTTTTGGTTCCAACCGCCGTGTCTTTGTGAGACGCGATGTGGGTGAACGGATGATCTCCGCATGTTTATTTCCTACCGTAAAGCATGGAGGAGGAGGTGTTATGGTGTGGGGGTGCTTTGCTGGTGACACTGTATGTGATTTATTTAGAATTCAAGGCACACTTAACCAGCATGGATACCACAGCATTTGTTTTTCCAGGCTGTGTAAGGGCTATTTGACCAAGAAGGAGAGAGTGATGGAACGCTGCATCAGATGACCTGGCCTCCACAATCCCCCGATCTCAACCCAATTGAGATGGTTTAGGATGAGTCGGACTGCAGAGTGAAGGAAAAGCAGCCAACAAGTGCTCAGCATATGTGTGAACTCCTTCAAGATTGTTGGAAATGCATTCCAGGTGAAGCTGGTTGAGAGAATGACAAGAGTGTGCAAAGCTGTCCTCAAGGCAAAGGATGGATTCACTATTATTCTACAGTGTAGAAAATTGTAAAAATAAAGAAAAACCCTTGAATGAGTAGGTGTGTCCAAACTTACTGTAGGATAAAGAAAACTACATTTGAACTTCCTCTTGAACTGACCAGTATTTTCCTACATTCTACACTAGAGCACTGAGTTGGCCTATGTTAGATGTCTGTTTGTTTAGTAAGAAAGCATGTGAAATCTATCAAAACACAGATTTTTGGAGAGTCTGCATTTTGAATGATTAGTCTAATGGTGATGGGAGTTAGAGGTCCCATTCCGAAATGGACCCAAGGTTTTCCCACCCGGACCTGATAACGGCTGATATACAGTGGGGGAAAAAAGTATTTAGTCAGCCACCAATTGTGCAAGTTCTCCCACTTAAAAAGATGAGAGAGGCCTGTAATTTTCATCATAGGTACACGTCAACTATGACAGACAAAATGAGAAAAACAAATCCAGAAAATCACATTGTAGGATTTTTAATGAATTTATTTGCAAATTATGGTGGAAAAAAAGTATTTGGTCAATAACAAAAGTTTCTCAATACTTTGTTATATACTCTTTGTTGGCAATGACACAGGTCAAACGTTTTCTGTAAGTATTTTGGCCCATTCCTCCATGCAGATCTCCTCTAGAGAAGTGATGTTTTGGGGCTGTCGCTGGGCAACACGGACTTTCAACTCCCTCCAAAGAATTTCTATGGGGTTGAGATCTGGAGACTGGCTAGGCCACTCCAGGACCTTGAAATGCTTCTTACGAAGCCACTCCTTCGTTGCCCGGGCGGTGTGTTTGGGATCATTGTCATGCTGAAAGACCCAGCCATGTTTCATCTTCAATGCCCTTGCTGATGGAAGGAGGTTTTCACTCAAAATCTCACGATACATGGCCCCATTCATTCTTTCCTTTACACGGATCAGTCGTCCTGGTCCCTTTGCAGAAAAACAGCCCCAAAGCATGATGTTTCCACCCCATGCTTCACAGTAGGTATGGTGTTCTTTGGATGCAAGTCAGCATTCTTTGTCCTCCAAACACGACGAGTTGAGTTTTTACCAAAAAGTTATATTTTGGTTTCATCTGACCATATGACATTCTCCCAATCCTCTTCTGGATCAAATGCACTCTAGCAAACATCAGACGGGCCTGGACATGTATTGGCTTAAGCAGGGGGACACGTCTGGCACTCCAGGATTTGAGACCCTGGCGGCGTAGTGTGTTACTGATGGTAGGCTTTGTTACTTTGGTCCCAGCTCTCTGCAGGTCATTCACTAGGTCCCCCCGTGTGGTTCTGGGATTTTTGCTCACCGTTCTTGTGATCATTTTGACCCCACGGGGTGAGATCTTGCGTGGAGCCCCAGATCGAGGGAGATTATTAGTGGTCTTGTATGTCTTCCATTTCCTAATAATTGCTCCCACAGTTGATTTCTTCAAACCAAGTTGCTTACCTATTGCAGATTCAGTCTTCCCAGCCTGGTGCAGGTCTACAGTTTTGTTTCTGGTGTCCTTTGTCAGCTCTTTGGTCTTGGCCATTGTGGAGTTTGGAGTGTGACTGTTTGAGGTTGTGGACAGGTGTCTTTTATACTGATAACAAGTTCAAACAGGTGCCATTAGTACAGGTAACGAGTGGAGGACAGAGGAGCCTCTTAAAGAAGAAGTTACAGGTCTGTGAGAGCCAGAAATCTTGCTTGTTTGTAGGTGACCAAATACTTATTTTCCACCATAATTTGCAAATAAATTCATAAAAAATCCTACAATGTGATTTTCTGGATTTTTTTTTCTCAATTTGTCCGTCATAGTTGACGTGTACCTATGATGAAAATTACAGGCCTCTCTCATCTTTTTAAGTGGGAGAACTTGCACAATTGGTGGCTGACTAAATACTTTTTTCCCCCACTGTACATACAATGTATTTATTTTTTACATAGAGGCTAATAATTAGCTGGTTGATAACTCAATTAGGTTAGTAACATCTGAGTTTGGAGCGAAAACCTTCAGAAGGTCAGCTCTCCAGGAACAGTAGCTGCTGCTTTTGCAACAGCTAATGGGGATCCTAATAAAATCCTAAATCCTAAGGGTTGGAGAGCCCAGGCATACATGAATTTGAGCGGAATAGGCTATCATCTGTTGCGGCGCGAAAGGCAGCTCCTTAAACAGCTTCTTGATGCGTGGAGTGAAATAAGAGTTCTTATAAGCTCAACGTTGTGCAACATTTCTATATACTATCGCGTTGATGGCCTCTCTTAAAAAGAGGAGGATCCCAGCTACGCGCATTGCTTCGCTTTACAACCGGAGTAGCCTACGTGGCAAACGCGGGACAGGTGTCGTCCATTTGCTATTTGAGTGCATACGAATGGCATGCCCATGCAGCTGATAATGGCCCATTCTAAATCGAAAACTAATTTCACACATATTATTTAGTATAATATGTAAAGAGAAAATATTACGTGGAGAATAGTCTGATGGGTGAGAATATTATCACTTGTGAATGAGAGAATAATGAACAGTCTGCAGTCTAGGCAAGAAACAGAGCACGTCTTTTTTTTTACTTAAAAAAAAATCCTCAATAGTCGCATCATTTGTTTGGATTTCTAAAACATTATAACTAAAGTTGCCAAATAACTCTAAATGAAGCGTATAGGACCTGTTTCAAATGATCACTTTTAACACTTAACACAGAATAGCCCACTCCATGTGCACAATCGCTCTGAAATAGTTTGAGAAAAATATAATTTATATTTTATTCAGCTATGTTATCTTATATTCTTCTTACTATAAAATCAGATAATATAAAATAATGGCATAGCTTGTTTTCTATAAATGAACTAGACTTAAGCCTATAGATCAGTAGGCCTAACATACAGTACATATGAAATTCTGTTCTTCTGAAATACATTTTCTTCATATCATAATGTTTATTAAGACCTGCCTAAAATACATAATCTGATTATTGTGATGGTGTAGGCAAATATTCAATGGTTTTATTATACTTTTTTCTTTTATTTAGTTGTTCCAATGGCTCACATCGGCAGCTTGAATGCGTGGAAGCCCGGAGATGCAAAGAATGTTTATGTAAATTAACGGTCAATTACCGTGAGACCGGAGGTCATTTGCATGACAGTTACTTGCTGACATAATGTCATGACCGCCACAGACCTAAACTGGCCTCTCTTTTTTTAAGTCTAGAATTTTCTTTCAACCCTGCATTTTGTAGTCTAAATTCTCCTCTCTTTACCTGTCCTCTCTCTATACTGTACCATATCTAATCTTCTACTCCCTGCCAATCCAAGTGTCTAAAATTAAATCCTCTAACCAGTGATTCATACTTGACAAGTCTATCAGCGAACTACAGTGCATTCGGAAACTATTCAGACCCCTTGACTTTTTCCACATTTTGTTACGTTACAGCCTTATTCAAAAATGTATTACATCGTTTTTTCCCCTCATCAATCTACACGCAATACCCCATAGTGACAAAGCAAAAACAGGTTTTTCATAATTTTTTGCTAATTTATAAAAAATTAACAAATTAAATATTACATTTACATAAGTATTCAGACCCTTTACTTAGTACTAGATTCTTCTTGGGTATGACCCTACAAGCTTGGCACACCTGTATTTGGGGAGCTTCTCCCATTCTTCTCCACAGATCCTCTCAAGCTCAGTCAGGTTGGATGGGGAGCGTTGCTGCACAGCTATTTTCAGTTCTCTCCAGAGATGTTCGATCGGGTTCAAGTCCAGGCTCTGGCTGGGCCACTCAAGGACATTCAGAGACTTGTCCCGAAGCCACTCCTGCGTTGTCTTGGCTGTGTGCTTAGGGTCGTTGTCCTGTTGGAAGGTGAACCTTTGCCCCAGTCTGAGGTCCTGAGCGCTCTGGAGCAGGTTTTCATCAAGGATCTCTCTGTACTTTGCGCCATTCATCTTTCACTCGATCCTGACTAGTCTTCCAGTCCCTGCCGCTGAAAAACATTCTCACAGCATGATGCTGCCACCACCATGCTTTACCGTAGGGATGGTGCCAGGTTTGCTCCAGATGTGACAATTGGCATTCAGGCCAAAGAGTACTATCTTGGTTTCATCAGACTGGATAATCTTGTTTCTCATGGTCTGAGAGTCTTTAGGTGCCTTTTGGCAAACTCCAAACGGGCTGTCATGTGCCTTTTACTGAGGAGTGGCTTCCGTCTGGCCACTCTACCATAAAGGCCTGATTGGTGGAGTGCTGCAGAGATGGTTGTCCTTCTGGAAGGTTCTCCCCTAGGAAGAGTCTTGGTGGTTCCAAACTTCTTCCATTTAAGAATGATGGAGGCCACTGTGTTCTTGGGGACCTTCAATGCTGCAGAAATGTTTTGGTACCCTTCCCCAGATCTGTGCCTCGAAACAATCCTGTCTCGGCGCACTGCGGACAATTCCTTCAACCACATGGCTTGGTTTTTGCTCTGACATGCATTACCAACCGTGGGACCTTATATAGACAGTTGTGTGCCTTTCCAAATCATGTCAAATAAATTTAATTTACCACAGGTGGACTCCAATCAAGTTGTAGAAACATCTCAAGGATGATCAATGGAAACAGGATGCACCAGAGCTCAATTTCGAGTCTCGTATCAAAGGGTCTGAATACTTATGTAAATAAGGTATTTTATTTTTTATTTTAATTTACAAAGATTTCTCAACCTGTTTTCGCTTTGTCATTATGGGGTATTGTGAGTAGATTGCTGAGGAAATATTATTTTTAAATCCATTTTAGAATAAGACTGTAATGTAACAAAATGTGTAAAAGGTCAAGGGGTCTGAATACTTTCCGAAGGCACTGTATACACTAAAGAAAATTAGTTAAAAACAACCCAACTTAGGTTATTTCACTAACCCAGTGCTGGGTCACTATAGCACAGAACTCAAGCTGGGTTATTTTCACCAAGCATCGCTGGGTTATGTGAATTACCCAAATCTCCTCTCCTCTGCTCTCCTAACCTCAACTCACCTCATATCCCCTCCCTTTCCATCACCTCTTTGCTCCACTGAGTCCTGACGGGTGTTAATTTTCCCGCCTTCCTTCCTCTCCTCCCACACTCTGCAGGAAGACTCCTCCCCTCCTGCAGAGTGTGAATCTCTCTCCTCTCCTGCTCTCTCTGTCCCTGAGCCTGTTATTCACGTGTCTCCCCGGACACCTGGCTAACAGATTGCCAATAAGCTGGGTGGCAGGCAGTTCCAACACGTGTCCCCCCACCCCCAGTAATGGCCTGCCTCTGCTCCCCGTCCCTTTCTCTCCAGGGCATTCAACCGCATCTCCCTCCCCCTACTCCTACTCGCTCTCTCGCTCTCACCTCTTCTCCACTTTGCTCATTGTCACTATCTCCACCTACTTCTCCTCTCCATGCCATTATCTGGTCATCTTCTCCCTCTCCCCCACACCTTTCCTTTCCTCTTTTTCTCTACACTTTGATTCAAACCATCTATTCACTCCAATACTACCCTGCCTCAATTTCTAGAGGCCACACACTCAGAGGTGGTCACAAGGTAAGGAGATGGGACCTTGACAGGAACATGCGATGGGGACCTGATCTCTCTGAGGAGGTCAGGGGAAAAGGATTGTAAGGCAGGAGAGGTTCTATGGATGAGTGTGGGCGGATAAGGCATATGGGTCTCTGCCAACCAATGTATCTTGGTGTTACCCTAGTGTGGTTTATGATGAATTCTAAAGTATATTTTAACATAAACACACTCTGTTGAGTACCTTTCACACTTCAATTCAAACTGTTTGCCATCAAACCTTCCTGGGACTTCAGCATACACCTTTCAGTCTCATTTCCAGTTATAGATTTTAGGAATTGATCGGAAAGCACACATGTATGCAACTGGGATGAAATGTGCCTAGAGTATCCTATAACCTTTCCAGTATATCTACCTCTTCGCACTCTATAAATGACACTGTAACATTTCAGATTACTATTTTCCCAGAATGTAAGTAAGTAAGAGTGTGTGTGTGTGTGTGTGCGTGTGTGCATGCATCAATGGCGGAATCGATTTCATCCTTCTGACAACTCAGCTTCATCTGATGCAAGGGTATTTATGAGGAGAGTTATTTTCTTTCCTATACACCTCTGATTACAAGCATTTCCATTTAAAGTACATCCTTTCAAGTGATGTACTTTTCACAGGTTGAGCCGAAAAACAATAACAATATCTGCTGGTGGGATAAAATCCATTCTTCTGCAAAAATAAATAAATTTCTCCCAGCCTTGTGCTGTCACCGTCTCCAGGTGATTGACTGTAGTACATGACTGATTCAATATTCATGCTGCAACAAAAACAGATAATGGAACGCTATAAAATATTTCCAGGGAGTGGGATGGTCTGAAGAAAATCAGGAAAGAGGACATATCTTATGGGGAAGAACTGACTAAGAGGAAAAAAACGTCTCTCCCATTCTCTCTCCCATTCCCTCTCATCCTAACGCTCCATCCATTTCACAAACACCCCTACTCTTTCCATCTGACTACTTCTCTCCTTCTTTCTCTTCTTCACACTACCGCTCTTGTGTTCTTCGCTCTCAGTCCAGCCTCTTCTTCTCTCCCCACTGTCTTCCTTCATCCCTCCTCTCTTCCTTCCTCTCTTCCTTTCTCTTCTCTGTGTAATTAGCAGCAGCTCTGAGCTAGCTGTTGTTCTCTCCACACCTGAGGAGGAGATTCTCCTCTGGGGCCTGTCAGGACAGAAAGTTCACTCACATCTCTGTGTGGGCCTGACGTGTGTGTGTGTGTGTTTGTGCATTCGAGTGTACGTGCGGGCACACTCATTTGTAAAAGGGGGACTGAGTCTACCCTTCTCGTCTATGCCAGAGCATTTCTAATTGTATATTCACTGTATATTTAACTTACACGTGTGAATATGTGATTACTTATAACAAAACCAACTATTGCCATATTCCGGTTCCAGTAATATTTTCCCACTGAGACATTGCTGTATTCATAACTGGTGAGGAGCAGATACTTGCAGCCTTAGATAGCATAGCTGCGTGTCTGCAGGAGAAACACTGGCCTACCACATCTATCATGTGCCCAAGATAAGGCCATCTGACTCTCAGCTGCAGCGTGATGTGGAGTGAGCTAGTAGCAACTGATACATACATCACACAGAGAGAGACAAAACAATGTTAATGAGAATGGAACGATTACACAGATACTGTAGATGCTTTTTACGTTAATATAATAATAACTTGTAGGAAAGTGGAAGTAGGATAAAGGTTGAGACGCATTGTTTCAAGTGCATTTCAGGATTGCCTAATCTTTGATATATGTATTAATAACGTTACTCATCACCCTATTTTAATACGATTGGAACTCAGACATAGAGTGAGTACAGGTCTTAATATGCATTGAAAGTGTATACCTCACAATGGTAAAATGTAAACACAATCTGAGACACCTGTCATTTTTGGAAACAGGTAATTATTGACACGGCAGCACTACTGTAGCTAGCAAAATAGTGTGGAAGTGATTGCTAATTAACTGTAAACAATTTACCTGGCTAGCTAAACATCTTGGCTAACTGTGAGGTGAAACGAAATTCACTTATTTACTGTTAATTAGACACTGCAAATATCTGTCCAAAATAGCAAGGTGTCTCCAGCTATGTTTACTTTTTGACGTTCTATGACGTCTCCACTTTCCAATCTAAAGTGAGTTGATATTCTAGTGTAGTTAATTGTTCTGTTGAGAAAGAGAGACATTGCCTTTAGGCTTGTGTTTGACCTGCTGGCATCTGGCAGTGTATCTTCTGTCTAAGTGTCTAATGAATGCAAATTACCAATCTCTCTCAATATCACGGCTATTTTTTCAACATAGCTTATGTGAATCATTAATTCAAAAGAAACTTGTCAGTGCTCCGAGGACCCTGGAGTCTTAACCCTTAAACTGAATGCCAGCTCTCCCTAGGCTGTGTCTAGTGATTTAAAGCTTAATGAAAGAGAACGTCTAAATTGTGAATCTCATTTGGTGGAAATCTTTGACCCTTTTACATATAACAAACCAGTAACTGGTCTGCCAGAGTAACATGACATGTGCTGAGGGAATGTGCATTTTTATATATTTTTTTTATAAATAACATAGCTTCTGTTCAAACCTTCTGACAGCAAATAGTATATTTCTAGTTTTACCCCTTACATCCGTTGACAAGTTTAATTGAATTGACCCCTTTGTCTTTGATTTGGAAGAAAACCAATAGAGCCAAGTGCTTTCAAGAGTATAGGTTATGGTTGACTGGGCTGGGAAGAGGTGGGGAGAGTATTATATCTACTCTACAATATGCCCTAAATCGCAAGGGACAAAAGTGAGAAATTAGTTTCCTGTGATTTTTCACTCCCACTTACCTCAGAGATGAGAGGGGAAAGGGCACTTTCGCTTCATGTCATTTGGAGCCAGCAAATTCTACTGGGATGTTAGAAATACATGTAACAATTACCAACTCATAAAGCCATCTTGTCGGCAGCAAGAATAATACTTTTTTGTCCGTTCACATGAAGAGCATTTCTCCTCTAACAATAACTTTCTCCAAATGGCATACATTGAATTCAATTAATCTCATGGAGGTGTTTTAATTCTGTTTGAAACCATGACTATTTAGAACTGAGTTAGAGCAGTCTCTTTGTCAGGGCTTTTACAGTGCACGTCACAATGAGGGTATATCATCTGTAGCCGTGAAATGCTTTGAAAAGCTGGTCATGGCTCACATCAACACCATCATCCCAGACACCATGAACCCACTCCAATTCGCATACCGCCCCAACAGATCCACAGATGATGCAGTCTCTTTTGCACTCCACACTGCCCTCTCCCACCTGGATAAGAGGAACACCTATGTGAGAATGCTGTTAATTGACTACAGCTCAGCATTCAACACCATAGTGCCCTCAAAGATCATCGCTAAGATTAGCACCCTAAGACAGAACACCTCCCTCTGCAACTGGATCCTGGACTTCCTGGCGGGCCTCCCCCAGGTGGTGAGGGTAGGTAACAACACATTTGTCATGCTGACCCTCAACACGGGGGCCCCTCATGGGTGCGTGCTTAGTTCCCTCTTGTACTCCCTGTTCACCATTGACTGCGTTGCCTCGCACGACTCCAACAACATCATTAAGTTTTCTCTGGTAGGCCTGATCACTGGCGACGATGAGTCAGCCTTAAGAGAGAAGGTCAGTGACCTGGCATTGTGATTCCAGGACACCAACCTCTCCCTCAACGTCAGCAACACAAAGGAGCTGATCGTGGTCTACAAGAAACGGGGGGCCGAGCACGCCCCCTTCCACATCGACGGGGCTGTAGTGGAGCGGGTCGATGGCTTCAAATTCCTCGGTATCAACATCACTAAGGAATTAACATGGTCCACACACATCAACACAGTCGTGAATAATGCATGACAATGCCTCTTCTCCCTCAGGAGGCTGAAAAGATTTGGCATGGGCCCTTAGATACTCAAAAAGTTATACAGGTGCACATTGAGAGCATCTTGCCATGACTGGCTGCATCACCGCTTGGTATGGCAATTACTTGGCATCCGACCGCAAGGCGCTACAGAGGGTAGTGTGTACGGCCCAGTACATAATTGGGGCCTAGCACCCTGCCACCCAGGAGCTCTATACCAGGCGGTGTCAGAGGAAGAGGAAGGCCCTAAAAATGTTCTAAGTCTCCAGCCACGCAAGTCACAGACTGCTCTCTCTGCTATCGCATGGCAAGCGGAACTGATGTACCATGTCTGGAACCAACAGGACCCTGAACAGCTTCTACCCCAAGCCAAATACTACCAAATAGTTAACCAAATAGCCCCCGGACTATTATAAAAATATGCCATTTAGCAGACGATTTTATACAATGCAACTTACAGTCATGTGTGCATACATTTTTACATATGGGTGGTCCCGGGGATCAAACCCACTACCCTGGCATTACAAGCGCCATGCTCTACCAATTGAGCTACAGAGGACCACAACTATCTGCATTGACCTTCTTTGCACTAACTCTTTTGACTCATAACATACTCTGCTGCTACTGTTTATTATCTATCCTGTTGCCTGTTCAATTTACCCCTACATATACTGTACCAGTCAAAAGTTTGGACACACCTACTCATTCAAGGGTTTTTCTTTATATTTACTATTTTCTACATTGTAGAATAATAGTGAAGACATCAAACCTATGAAATAACACATATGGAATCATGTAGTAACCAAAAAAGTGTTAAACAAATCAAAATATATTTTGTATTTTTGATTCTTCAAAGTAGCCACCCTTTGCCTTGATGACAGCTTTGCACACTCTTGGCATTCTCTCAACCAGCTTCATGAGTAATGCTTCTCCAACAGTCTTGAAGGAGTTCCCACATATGCTGAGCACTTGTTGGCTGTTTTTCCTTCACTATGCGGTCCGACTCAACCCAAACCACCTCAATTGGGTTGAGGTCAGGTGATTGTGGAGGCCATGTCATCTGATGCAGCACTCCATCACTCACCTTATTGGTCAAATAGCCCTTACACAGCCTCGAGGTGAGTTGGGTCATTGTCCTGTTGAAAAACAAATGATAGTCCCACTAAGTGCAAAACCAGATGGGATGGCGTATCGCTGCAGAATGCTGTGGTAGCCATGCTGGTTAAGTGTGCCTTGAATTCTAAATAAATCACAGACAGTGTCACCAGCAAAGCACCCCCACACCATCACACCTCCTCCTTCATGCTTCACGGTGGGAACCACAGATGCGGAGATCATCAGTTCACCTACTCTGCGTCTCACAAAGACACGGTGGTTGGAACCAAAAATCTCAAATTTTGACTCATCAGACCAAAGGACAGATTTCCACTGGTCTAATGTCAATTGCTCGTGTTTCTTGGCCCAAGCAAGAATTTTCTTCTTATTGGTGTCCTTTAGTAGTGGTTTCTTTGCAGCAATTCGACCATGAAGGACTGATTCACGCAGTCTCCTCTGAACAGTTGATGTTACTTGAACTCTGTGAAATATTTATTTGGGCTGCAATTTGTGAGGCTGGTAACTCTAATGAACTTATCCTCTGCAGCAGAGGCAACTCTGGGTCTTCCTTTCCTGTGGCGGTCCTCATGAGAGCCAGTTTCATCATAGTGCTTGATGGTTTATGCGACTGCACTTGAAGAAACGTTCAAAGTTTTTGAAATGTTCCGTATTGACTGACCTTCATGTCTTAAAGTAATGATGGACTGTCATTTCTCTTTGCTTATTTGAGTGTTCTTGCCATAATATGGACTTGGTCTTTTACCAAATAGGGCTATATTCTGTATACCAACCCTTCAAAGGCCAACTGATATACCAGCTGATTGTCTCAAACGCATTAAGAAGGAAATAAATTCCACAAATTAACTTTTAACAAAGCACACCTGTTAATTGAAATGCATTCCAGGTGACTACCTCATGAAGCTGGTTGAGAGTGTGCAAAGCTGTCATCAAGGCAAAGGGTGGCTACTTTGAAGAATCTCAAATATAAAATATATTTTTATTTGTTTAACGCTTTTTTGGTTACTACATCTTTCAATATGTGTTATTTCATAGTTTTGATGTCTTCACTATTATTCTACAATGTAGAAAATAGTAAAAAATAAAGAAAAACGCTGGAATGAGTAGGTGTGTCCAAACTTTTGACTGGTACTGTATGTACATATCTACCTCAATTACCTCGTACCCCTGCACATCGACTCGTTACTGGTACCCCTTGTATACAGTCAAGTTATCATTACTCATTGTGGATTTATTCCTTGTGTTATTATCTTTTCTATATTTGTCTCTCTGCATTGTTGGGAAGGGCCCGTAAGCATTTCATTTTTAGTATACACATGTTGTTTAGGAAGGATGTGACAAATACAATTTGAATTTATTTAATCCAGGGTTTTTGATTGGGGAAGCAGGGAACCTTCACTGTGGGGACAATGTCCGTGATGCATTTCGTAATGAAGCCAGTGAGGGGAAGTGGTTAGCCCATCAATGCTATCGGTGGAGTCACGGAACATATTCCAGTCAGCAATAGCAAAGCAGTCCTGTAGCATAGCCTTCGATCCCGAGTACCATTTCTCTATGGAGTGACTTCATGTACTTCCTTGTTGAGCTTCTGCTTGTAGACAGGAAGCAGGAGTATAGAGTCATGATCTGATTTGCAGTGAAGCAGTCATGTTGATAGAAGTTGGGCATCACGCATCTTAATGACATGGAAATAAAATCACCGGCAAACAGAAAAGCAGCCTCTGGGTGCATGGTTTCCTGCTTGTTTATTGCCTCGTAGAGTTCGTTAAGTGCCAGCTTGTTGTTTTTCTTGTCCTGAGGTGGAATATACACTCACAGTTTATTAGGTACACTCATCTATTACCGGGTCAGACCCCCCTTTGCCTCCAGAACAGCCTGAATTCTTTGGGGCATGGATTTTACAAGGTGTCAGAAACATTCCACAGGGATGTTGATCCATGATGACGTGATGGCATCATGCAGTTGCTGCAGATTGGAGGGCGGTACATTCATGCTGAGAACAGCCCGTTCCATCTCAAACTTCTATTGGGTTTGGTTAGCAACAATGTTCAGATAAGCTGTTGCATTCAATTGTTGCTCAATTGGTATCATGGGACCTAATGTGTGCCAGGAAAACATTCCCCACATCAGTACACAACCGCCAACAGCCTGTACTGTTGACATCAGGCAGGATGGGTCACTGAACTCATGCTGCCTACGCCAAATCCTGACACTGCCATCAGCATGACGCAACATTAACCAGGATTTGTCGGACCACTCCTCAATTGCCCAGTGTTGGTGATCGTGGGCCCACTGGAGCCGCTTCTTCTTGTTTCTAGCTGCTAGGAGTGGAACCCGGTGGTCGTCTGCTGCAATAGCCCATCTGCACTGTTATTTGTCTGTTTGTGGACCAACTGTTAGCTTTCATGATTCTTGCCATTCTCCTTCAACCTTTCTCATCAATTAGCTGTTTTTGCCCACAGGACTGCCACTGACTGGATGTTTTTGTTTGTTGCACCATTCTCTGTAAACCCTAGACACTGTTGTGCATGAAAGTCCCAGGAGGGTGGACGTTTCTGATACACTGGATCTAGCGCTCCTGGCACCGACGTTCATTACATGCTGGAAGTCACTTAGTTCACTCATTTTGCCCATTCTAACATTCAATTGAATATTAACTGAATGCCTCGATTTCTGTCTGCCTGATTTATATAGCAAGCCATGTCCATGTGACTCACTGTCTGTAGGAGCGATCCATTTTCATGAACTGGCCACTGAGTGTATACCTCAGTCACGATAACAGCTAAAATCTCTCTCCGGAGGTAGAAGGATTGGCATTTGACCATCAAGTGTACCAAGACGGGTGAACAATGGGTCGAGACTTCCACTGCGCTAGAGTCAGCAAACCATTTGCTGATGATGAAGAGGCATACCCCTCCCCCTCTTGATTTCCCTGAATCCAATGTCCTGTCCGCTATGTGAATGGAGAATCCATCGAGTTGCATAGCCATGGGGGTATGTTGTCTGAAAGCGATCAGAGGTCATCGATCTTATTATTAAGTGACTTTACATTGGCCAATAGAATGGAGGGAAGAGATGGCCGGTTATCCCTTCGCCTTAATCTCACTAGGACTCCCCCTCTCCTGCCTCTTTTTCACTGGCGTTTCCTCTAGGGTAGCCAAAAATTTGGACGAAATTACACCTAGAGCCCAGGCCAGATGAGTCGAAGTTGAAGCCTAAATTGAGGTTAGCAACTGCCGATCTGAGTTTCAAAAGTTCTCGTTGATCATAAGAAATGATATTGGATACATTTCCTGCCAGTAAAGAAAATAAAAAGAAAATGAAGATGTCTGAGAATTATAATATCACACGTAATGTCATACTGTACAAACATGGCCACCTCTTCTTCTCTCCCATACCCTCCTCAGGGCAGCTGAATTCCTTCCTAGATTCCCGTATTCCAGATGAAAGACTCACCAAGGTCTCTCTGACCTCAGGAGAGACAGTAGGATGAAACCTCTATCTCTTGCTTTGCTTGCATTTTAGCTGGAGCTCGGATGTCTTATCTGTTTCATTTTCATTCAATGGATTCAGGTTTCTTCATTCCCCTGGGCTCCTGGGGCACACCCATTCACTGCACATACTGTAGAACTGAGGGGTTTTATGCTGACTGAATGAACATGTACTATACCTTCCCTCACTATGGGGATGATGACATTAAGCCCCTCTACACGCATATGTGAACGACCGCCTTGATTCGGTCTTATGTAGCAAAATTTGAAATTGTGTTTTTTTACATTGGATAAAAGCAGAGACACAGAGCTACAAAATGGTATATCATAAACTGCATTTAATGGAACAATGGGAAAGTAATTCTGCTTTGAAAGTTGATAAACTTGTAATCTCACTTTTGAGAAAATGGCCTTTGAATGTTTTGGTACCTACTGAAGAGCTCTTCTTTGTCTACACCCATTCAGCATTGTACATACCCTCTTAAGCTTTAGCCCCACCCATCTCGTTTCGCTCTCGGAGCGTTCAGAGCACACACTTGACGCTCTGGCCAAGTGGCGCAGCGGTCTAAGGCACTGCATCTCAGTGCTTGAGGCGTCACTACAGACCCCCTTGTTCGATTCCAGGCTGTATCAAAACCGGCCGTGATTGGGAGACCCATAGGCGGCGCACAATTGGCCCAGCGTCGTCCGGGTTTGGCCGGTGTAGGCCATCATTGTAAATAAGAATTTGTTCTTAATTGACTTGCCTAGTTAAATAAAGGAAAAATAAAATAAAATTAGGGTTGATCCGAGCGTTCTGACCTCACAACGGCAGTCAAGCACCCAAGCTAACTGGCTAACATTGGCTAGCTACTTCCAGACACAAAATTTGGTTTATGGTTCATTGTTTACCTCTGAAAACATGAAAACAGCCTAACCTGCTCTGCTAGGGTGAGTAAAATGGTCAGTGGGGAGTTCTCTCATTAATGAGGGCGAGGAAATGAGAGAACACCCCACTGACCATTTTACTCACCCTAGCAAAGCGGGTTAGGCTGTTTTCATGTTATCCAGAGAGTTGGTGACTGTAACTGTGCTGCTGGCAACAATTTAATTATGCTTTTTTGCCGACGTTTACTGACACCTGCCATATTCAACGGGTGTTGTACGTTTGTAAATTTATCACTTATTCTGTGCTCTGGCATACTCAGACTGAATTTACGAACTCACCCGAAATGGTTACTTGCATAGTGGAGTCTTTTTTTAAGACATGCAGCTAGCTAGCTAGGTAAACAAAGAACCTAGCTAGGTAAACAACGTGTAAGATCATACACATAACGTTAACTAGCGAGCCAGCCAGCTAACATTAGCTAGCTAGTTGAACAATTAACCATAATCCCAACTCATGACGTTAGTACCCTGCATGAATCTGCAGGTACCTAACTAACCAGGTTCAATGTTAGCTAGCTAACATTAGGCTCTAACTAGCCAAGCAAATAGCTCTGAGATACGAATAACAAGATAATACACGTAACGTTAGCTAGCGAGCCAGCCAGGTAACGTTAGCTAGCTAGGTAAACCATAATCCCAACTCATGACGTTACTACCCTGCATGAATCTGCAGGTAGCTAACCAACCATGTTAAATGTTAGCAAGCAAATGGCTCTGACATACTAATAATAAGGTCATACATGTAACGTTAGCTAGCGAGCCAGCCAGCTAACATTAGCTAGCTAGCTAACAGTACACTTTAACTTGAAATGAAACCACTTCCTGTCAAAATTTGAAACGTGTAATATCTGAAAATGTAGCTAGCTAGACTATTATATATATATATATATTTTTTTTAAATCTTACCCGTATACATCATGCATGATGGACGCGTCTCCCTATCACAGATGCCATGGTTGCCCTTAGTTTGAAGATGTAATCTGGAGAGCTGTTTAGCTATCATACTCGATTTTCACTGATTTCAAAACTCGATCCTCCAGAAAGTGGAAAGCAACACTTATGCAGCTCCAGTACACGATACATAAAAAAGAAAGCTGCATTAGACAGGATTACCCACATATACTGACCAGCTCAAATAGACAGAATTCGAACTCCTCACTCGGCATGTCCAGCCCACTCATTATCTCAGCCAATTATGGCTAGTGGGAAGGTTACTGTCTTTTTCTGTGGCTTAACCAACTAGGCTCGTAATTTAACAATTTCATTCGTATTTACAGATGGCATACAAGTCTGTTATTAAGGCACATTAAAGTTCACATGTTCCAGAAGGCATTTCTGCCAAAAAACACATTTTGATAAAAATAAATAAAAAAGTTTACGTTCAAATGGCTCTCCTGTTAAGTAGTAACATGCAACATACGCCTAGTTTCCTGAAACGAGTCACATATTCATGCACACAGACTCACAGAAATACACACATAGACACAGACACACATGGATATGTACACAATACACACACACACACACATACAAACACACAAACAAACAAACGCACACACACAGATTGCCGCGGGTGTCCTTTCTCGAAGACATGAGAAGGTGATTGAGAAGGGCAATGACAACAGAGACCAGTGCCTCTAGCAATAGTTTAGGTCAAACCATTGGAGAATCGAATACAGTATCTACTGATCCCTGAATAGAGGCACAGGTTCCATAAAACGGATGTGTTCTAAGGTCATTCCCACTTCTGACAGACGTGCTATATTGCTTACCCTTTGTTGTCACCCTATAAAAACAATGTGCATGAAAATTCTATCATGGTCTACTATCTTTTCTGTTCTGGAAATATTCAGAGATAGTATTATTATCACAACAGGAACAAAAAGCAACAAAAGTGTTCTTTTTTTTTTAGCATTTTCCAACTGTGGAGCATGTTAACAAAAGCTCCACCACTTTTGGTTTGCAAATCTATAATTAATCCTAGGTATTATTGAATGTGCATTTTTTATGGAGTGTCTTAATGGACTATTTTAATATTTTGTTGGACCAAGCTACTTTTTCATCCTACCAGGTTTGGCAGTGCTTTGACTTACTTACATTTACATTTACGTCATTTAGCAGACACTCTTATCCAGAGCGACTTACAGTTGGTGAGTGCATACATTTTTCATACTACTTAAAAGATAAAGAGACAGACATACTCTACAGTGCACTTAAGGTGAGGGGTTTGGGTCCAACCCAGAGTATAATATTTTCATATGATTGTCAAACAAATCACTTGTGCATGTTCATCCACTCCAAAATAATTCCAGCATCCAAACTGTATGTATACTCACGCCATTTAATGAATGTAAATAGACATCTGTTACAAAACAATAATTCATGAGTTAATACTTGGAGTCTTCACAGATGGTGTGACATAAAACACTACCTTTCTTCCTTACATTAATGACATTTATGACAGTGTTATTTTTCATTACTAAGCAATTAACAATTGAATTAGAACATTGAACTTAAACCCTGTATGAATCATGGATCTTGGATGTCTTGGAAAATGCACTGCAAGTGTACTGTAACTATGCCTACGTAACATTTCATGAAGTTTCGCCGTGAAAACAGTTCTCATGGGCACACAATGCAAAATCGAATGCTTTTAACCGAAAGAGTCAACTATAAGCCTACTGTCATTAACGTATAGGCTATTTGTTGGATGGATTGGATGTGCATTGGTGTCTAGCTGTAGGCTAGTTGTCTAGTGATATTATCGACCATCATCAGATGATACAGGAAAGAAAACTAATATTTATAGAAAATAATAAAGCTAAATAAATGGTCTACTACTTCTGGCCACAGTTGGCACGGAGAACACCAGTACCCGCGAGTAACTGAAAAACAAAGCAATGAGCGCTCTAAACAGCTGACTGACAAAAGCAAACAAAAATAAATCAACAAATAAATCTAATGCATTGGAATAAAGGATAATTTTATCAAGGACGTATGGCAAACAAATGGCAAAAATTATGAAGTACAATGGAACATTTATGCGAAAGGAGCTCAGCTGAGGCCATTTATTTCTATGTGGACAGCGCTGCCACTTAGAAATAAACGGTTTAAACCAGGGTTTCCCAAACTTGGTCATGGGGCCCCACTTGGGTGCACATTTTGTTTTTTCCCTAGCACTACACAGCTGATTCAAATAACCAACTTGTCATCAAGCTTTGATTATTTGAATCAGCAGTGTAGTGCTAGGGCAAAAACCAAAACATGCTCCCAGGGGGGCCCCAGGACCGAGTTTGGGAAGCCTTGGTTTAAACCATGACAGGGCAGTGGGGGTGTTCGTTTCATTTGGAAGCTTTTATTTTCATATTTACCACTGTAAAACATATTTACCACTGCATTCTAAACCAGTAGGAGAATGGTTCAATTAGCAATATTTAGAGACCTCTCGAAAGTTTGACTTTTGTTGCATTTAGGGGAGCTAACGTCTCATTCAGGGGAGCTGAGCACCCACCTGGCTCCCCCGTAATTCGCACTTTGGTCTAACCCCATTTTCATCTTGCAAATCAAGATTCATGTACTTACAGTAGCTCTAAACTTGACTATACCCTCAACGTTGCATTATCAATGTTCATTATATGTTCATGCAAGGCCCCGTCGACATACTGCATGACCCATCTTGTATTAGCAGCCTTTCTATAAAAAGAAACATACAACATTATTGTGTGTATTTTCGTTGAATATGTTACATCTTGTATACTAAAGGTGGTTAAAATAACTATGCCAGCATGATCAGCAACCTTGCTTGAGACCTGAAGACTTGTATTAACTCCCCAAGCTCAGTGGGCTAAAACAGTTAAACAACTCAGGTTCAAACCCAGGATGGTCACACTAATAGAATTCGGTTTAACCAAATATAGCTGTTATTATATTTTGCTCTGTGGTGTCTATATTTGCTGGTTTCCGTCTTACCTTCCTTGATATCCTATTTCCAAAGTTGTACAAGCCACAGCTTGAAGCTCTAGCTAGCCAGAGAATACTCAGTGTGAGAGAATGCTGGCTAATACTTGGTCTTGTTTGAAATTAATCAACAGAGACGTGGTTAAATGGACCATGGTAATGCTGTCTCCCAAATCGGGGTGCAAACCAAATTGCCGTGCTCCTATAGCAGCAGATCTGGCCAGTGAATGAGAGCAGAAGGGGAAGGTAAAGCAAATAATAACATCATTATAAACTAACAGAACATGATTAAATGTGACACTTGTATCTCTCACATAGAGGCAAACATGTCAAAGAAAGTGCTTTTACACTTTATCCTAACGAGAAAGCAATGCAAAAAGAGCCTTTGGTTGGAATTAACACATGCAACACTTGTTTAAATAAATATGAACACTTATTACAGTGGATGTATGTCTACCGTACCTTACATTACAAGAGTATTTGAAATCTACCAATGTGAACTTTGCATCCCAAGGCCAGCAGGTTTCCTATGAGTTCAAAAGCTTCACCTACTCCAAGATGGTGTCTGTTTCACCGCATCTTGCTATGGCTTCATCACCACAGCAAGACCAGTGGCAACATGTTGCTGACCTCTCAGCTAATGATACACCACTTATTGTTTGGGTGTCTGGTACAGCGCTTGGTGACAGTGCATAAATGCCTGATCAACTATCTCTTAACAATTACTAATTATCCCACAAGAATGGGAACCAGGCCTACATTATCTCAATGAGAGTGGGTAATTACAATGCTTAATATTTTTACTAATATTAGATACAGTCTGCAACACAAAGGCAGACATAGCATTATTCTCCTGATAGCACCATAATGCCAAGACTATTTATTATGTGCTGAGCTATCGTTTTTGTGCAGGCTTGGGTAGACAAGGGATTTTCTCCTATTACTGCCATTAAGAGAATATAGAAGAATTTTCCATCTTGACTGTAGCCAATTAGAGTGCAAGCATCTATGGAAACAGGCTACAAGCTCAAACTAAATCTCGAGAGATGACCTATATTGCACATTTTGATATTGGGCAATTGCACATTCTCTTTTTGTTAAGGTAATTTGGTTTTTCATTTATCCCTTTAAAACACAAATCTCAGTTCAGTCTGTTTTGGAGATTTTCAAGAAAATATCCAGACAGAGGAATAACTTGAATAACATGCACAAGTTCTTAAAAAATATACTTGTTGTGTCCCAGGAGATCTAAAGAAAGTCTCAAAAGAATAAGAGCAAATATGTGCGTCGCAGATTCCCTTCCCTCTATCCAGGTAAGATGTGATCTATTGCAATTTCCACCACACTGATGAAACAAGACAAGATCAGCTGAGACCGAAAAGCTCACAGGTAATGCCATATTTTCCAAAATGTCAGCTATCCTATCATTATGTTACTCCCCTTTTGTTTTTCACTATCTGGCAGGCTTTCCGGATGAGACACAAACACATACAGTACCCAAAAATCCAGACTTTAATTCCAAATCATATCACTTCAGTGGAGCATGTCAGGTTCATGCTCTTTTCAGTTGAGTTCTCACCAATAGATGAGTTTTGTTACTGGGTGTGTTTGATTTGTCTGCAACAGATGTTCTGAGAATTGTGTAACACTAACTAACACATGCAGTGACGTGCAGTCAGGGTAGGCAGTGCTTACCCTATGATAATCAACAACAACAAAAAATGTCCTGTTATTGTCATTTTTCTTTTTTGTTATCTAATGTTATTTTACGATAATTCTGGTGGTTTTTATGCAAGAAATCTAGGAATTTGCTAAAACTGCATCAAAATCTCAGGAAAGGCACCGGGCTATTCATGCCTTTCTTTCCATCTATTTCAGTCCAGTCACAGTTAATGGACAGGGTCAGCATAGCTCTGCTGCTTTGCCTAGCCTCAGTTGTTGCATTCATATTTTGCGCATGCAAATTGCCTAAACATGTTGTGTGGGTATTGCCTGGGGTAAACTCTGCACATCTGGGCATGTCTACATAATTTGGGATTCGCAACCCTTGAACTGAACATAAGCAAGCTAGCTAGCTAGCAAAAACAACCTTACAAATGGACACTATACTGCACCTCATAACATTTCCAAGTTGGAATAATGTCATGCGCTGTTTGGAGGGTTCGAAGAGAGGAACGTCAACTATAATGAAAGTTAAGACCAAACAGAGGTAACATACAGTACCGGAGCTCTACGTGACTTTATTCATGACAGGCAAGGCAACCACCATCTCCCTCACAGCTGTTGGTCAGGCGAACAGTGCGTACTGGACTGTCCACTTGTCTGAAAGGTCATTACCAACTAATACTTTTTACCTGGACTTTTACACATCTTGGACATTTACTTTTGCCTTGTGGACGTAGTGGGAATGGGGCTTCTCCCGCCACTCAATGCGGGCCCGAGCTTTGGCTTCTATACTGAACAAAAATATAAACGCAACATGTAAAGTGTTGGTCCCATGTTTCATGAGCTGAAATAAAAAATCCCAGACATTTTCCATACGCACAAATATCTTATTTCACAAATTTGTTTACATCCCTATTAGTGAGCATTTCTCCTTTGCCAATATAATCCATCCACCTGACAGGTGTGGCATATGAAGAAGCTGATTAAACAGCATGATCATTACACAGGTGCACCTTGTACTGGGAACAATAAAAGGCCACTTTAAAATGTGCAGTTTTGTCACACAACACAATGCCACAGATGTCTTAAATTTTGAGGGAGTGTGCAATTAGCATGCTGACTGCAGGAATGTCAACTAGAGCTGTTGCCAAATAATTGAATGTTAATTTCTCTACCATAAGTTGCCTCCAATGTCGTTTTAGAGAATTTGGCAGACCACGTGTAACCACACCAGCCCAGGACTTCCACATCCAGCTTTTTCACCTGCAGGTTCGTCTGAGGACGGGTGCTGAGGAGTATTTCTGTCTTTAATAAAGCCCTTTTGTGGGGAAAAACTCATTCTGATTGGCTGGGCCTGGCTCCCCAGTGGGTGGGCCTGGCTGCCAAGTGGGTAGGCCTATGCCCTCCCAGGCCCACCCATGGCTGCGCCCCTGCCCAGTCATGTGAAATCCATAGATTATGGCCTAATGAATTTATTTCAATTGACGGATTTCCTTATATGAACTGTAACTCAGTACAATCTTTGAAATTGTTCCATGTTGTGTTTATATTTTTGTTCAGTATACAAGACGGATGTGACCAACTACACTAAAACCATTTTATGTGTGTGGCTGCATGGGGGCACACGGGAGGATTCTGCTCTCTGACCGGCAGGATTCCCTAATGGATGGAGCTGCCTGTGTGCTACCAGCTGCTGTTTGTGTGTGTGTGACTTTTTGTGTCTGTGTGAAAATGGAACCGAAGGAGGCCTTGGGGATGCGTCTCCCACACGACCGTGGGCCTGCTGTGTGCATGCAGAATAAAATAATGGACATGGGGTTCTGCTGGGACTTCTACAATGCTTTCACCGAGAGGTTCAACTTCACCCTGAAGGACAGACGAATGGACTTCATTTACAAAATGTAAAGGTAGGCCTAAATGGATTTTCCGTTGCAAATCGCAGGTTAACATCTCTTTGAATGCATTTGATGCATTTTTCAGTCATTTTGATTGGTGATATGGACATTTTGTTATAACCTTACTTATTATTTAAGTGTGTGTAATAATATTATTATGTGTTTGTGTTTAATCACGCGCCACGTGCAGTGCAATTGTAAATCCATTGTGAAAGGCTATGGAGTTTGCATTGTGAATTATTCAGATGAAATGTGTCCATATACTGGTATTTTAGTGCCACCTATCAGTTGTAACTGTGGATGCTACATCGGTCTATGGCTGGGCTGAGCTGAGTTGAGCAGTGTGTCATTATGTCAAATGATATGAAATATGCCGTCATCGGAAGCTATCACTTTTGTATCTTGGCTACATTGGTATTTACATTTGGTGATTTTGTTTTTTGTCAATTTCGGTTAATATCCTATGTCACTCTAGTTGTTGGAGCTATCTGTTGTATGGTGAACTTGGGCTTCATCAAGGTTTATTTGTGAGTAAATCTGGCTTTGATAATAGCCAGTGTCTACGCAACCCCCGTCCTCACTGCACATCACTGAACATATGGCTGGCAGCCTCTGGATTCACCTACTGTAAAAGGCAAGCATGGTACCGAGGCCTTGGTGACATACCTTCAATGTCATTCAACTCCCTGTTTAAACAGTTCATACCAAACGATAGCCCTCTCTGTTGTAAATATCAGCTGGGAGATTTGAGCCGCATTCACGCTTTGTCCGCTTAGCACCTTTTAAAGGCAATGTTCCCATGTTCACGGAGAATGCATTCACGGTAAATGTTGCATATGTCGGTTCAATTGGAAATTACCTTTAAATGTCAAGCTCGCTATAACGCGGATCTGCTTCTGATCGGATTGAATCCCAAATGGAATACAATAACATATTATTAATGTATTGTATCTGCTTCTTCCCATTATACTTATATACTGACAATCCACTCTCTTGTCTTTTGTTTTCTAAGGCAAAGGCTAGTATGGTAATAATTCTGTATAAATATATTCATTTATGTGTCTGCTTCTCAACTGGTTCCCATTTCTCATTTTGACAGTTATCTACTTGATATTTCACATGCAATAGCCACATTCCGGATCCGCTCCCATACAGAAACTGCGTCATATAGCAGATTACTTTAGAATGTAACCTGAATACTTCATAAAGTAGAGCCATTATGGGCTGAGCTGCATCAGAGCAGGCAGTAATGGCTTGGACGCAGCTCAAAGGGCTAATGGCATGGTTGTTCAACCTGAGTGCGTGGTATCTTAAAAATTCGCCGCCCCCTCCCTGTAGCCCAGGCGCCATACCTGACATCCCCATTAAACACCTCCTGATAAAGCCTCTGCTCCCCCAACACACACAAGCAAATACACACACACAAAAACCACACCACACACACACACACCCTTTACCTCAGCCCTCTCTGCCTCACATGCCAAGAGGCTTTTTCTCTAGTAGCCATTAGGCCTGACCTTTACCTGTTATCTCTGCAGCAGTTAGTATTCGAATACAGCCGCTGTATCACATTAGTGTAAACTAAGACTGTTCTTGGAGCAGATCTGCCAGTTTTGACTAGCAGAAGTTACCTTTCGAAGCAGGTTAGGAGAATTTAAGAAGCAGGATAGGAAAATTAACGTTGCATGTTAGGAGAATTTGGTTAAGGTAAGGAAAAGGGTTATGGTTAGCTAAAATGCTAAAATTGTCCCTGACATGACTCGAACATACACTACATGACACCTGCTCGTCGATTTTGTCATTCCAAAATCATGGGCATTAATATGAAGTTGGTCCCCCCTTTGCTGCTATACAACCTCCACTCTACTGGGAAGGCTTTCCACTAGATGTTGGAACATTGTTGCAGGGATTTGCTTCCATTCAGCCACAATAGCATTAGTGAGGTCAGGCAGTGATGTTGGGCGATTAGGCCTGGCTCGCAGTTGGCGTTCCAATTCATCCCAAAGGTATTCGATGGGGTTGAGGTCAGTGCTCTGTGCAGACCAGTCAAGTTCTTCCACGTGGATCTCAACAAACCATTTCTGTATGGACCTCACTTTGTGCACAGGGGCATTGTCATGCTGAAACAGGAACTTCCTCGAACTGTTGCCACAAAGTTGGAAGCACAGAATCGTCTAGAACAGCGGTACTCAACTCTTATCCTACGAGGTATGTATGCTGTAGCGTTAAGATTTCCCTTCACTGGAACTAAGGGGCATAGCCCGAACCATGAAAAACAGCCCCAGACCATTATTCCTCCTCCACCAAACGTTACAGTTGGCACTATACATTTGGGCAGGTAGCGTTCTCCTGGCATCCACCAAACCCAGATTCGTCCGTCAGACTGCCAGATGGTGAAGCGTGATTCATCACTCCAGAGTCCAATGGCGGCCAGCTTTACAACACTCCAGCCGATGCTTTGCATTGCGCAAGGTGATTTTAGGCTTGTAACAAACAGTTATTGTGCGACATTGCTTCCAGAGGCAGTTTGGAACTCGAGGACAGACAATTTTTACACGCTACGCACTTCACCACTCGGCGGTCCCGTTCTGTGAGCTTGTGTGGCCTACCACTTCGCGGCTGAGCCGTTGTTGCTCCAAGACGTTTCCACTTCACAATAACAGCACTTACAGTTGACCAGGGCAGCTCTAGCAGAATTGACTTGTTGGAAAGGTGGCATCCTATGACAGTGCCACATTGAAAGTCACTGAGCTCTTCAGTAAAGCCATCCAACTGCCAATGTTTGTCTATGGAGATTGCATGGCTGTGTGCTCAAATTTATACACCTGTCAGCAACAGTTAAAAAAAGTAATAATAATCTTTATTTAACCAGGAAAAGCCCATTGAGACCCAGAGTCTCTTTTTAAAGGGAGACCTGGCCAAGAAGGCCGCAACAATCAATACATTACAGAATTACAATACAAAAAAACAACATGATCCAGCCTAAAAAAAGAATGTACACTCTGTAACAGAGTTTCCCATCAACAATTTAAATTAATTCAGTGGCACTAACATATCTAGATGAAGCATAGATTGTAGACTATTCCATGCCTCTGGTGCACAAGACGAGAAGGCAGTCTTGCCTAATACTGTAAATGTCCTGGGGACTTTAAGTAGCAACCACCTAGCAGACCGGGTATGGTAACTGCTGGTGGTGAAGGAGACCAGACTACTGAGGTAAAGAGGGAGTTTACCCAAAAGGGCTTTGTAGATGAACACAAACAAATGTAGCTTGCTGCGCATATAAAGTGAGGTCCAACCCACCATTTGGTACAAGGTGCAATGGTGGGTGATAAACAGAGTCCAGTCTCTGTAAGACAGAGGATGCTGCATGCATGTACAACAAGTCACCATAAACAATTACAGAGATAAAAGTGGCCCGAACAAGCTTCTTTCTAGCCATAAGCGGGAAGCAAGCCTTATTACGAAGATTTCAATTTAAGCTTCCTCAAAAGATTATCCATATGAACTTTAAAGGACAACTTGTCATCCAACCATATACCTATGTATTTGTAGGATGACACTTTTTCAATGGATAAGCCACCAGATGTGACAATGCTAACCTTCTCTGGCTGAGTGCGAGCTCTGGTAAAGGTCATGCATTTTGTTTTTTTGTAAATTCAAGCCCAGTTTGAGACCATAAAGAGGGCCTGCAGTGACTGAAAAGCAGTCTGGAGCTCTTCAACAGCCTGAACCAGAGAAGGAGCACATTAATATATGACTGTATCATCTGGGATGGATCCCCTGCTGATTTTGTATGTTTGCCCACTGACAAAGACATGATCAGTCTATAATTTTAATGGTAGGTTTATTTGAATAGTGAGAGACAGAATAACAACAAAAAAATCCAGAAAAACACATGTCAAAAATGTTATAAATTGATTTGCATTTTAATGAGGGAAATAAGTATTTGACCCCTCTGCAAAACATGACTTAGTACTTGGTGGCAAAACCCCTGGCAATCACAGAGGTCAGACGTTTCTTGTAGTTGGCCACCAGGTTTGCACACATCTCATGAGGGATTTTGTTCAACACCTCTTTGCAGATCTTCACCAAGACTCATAATTGCTTTGTCAGTGGGCAAACGTACAAAATCAGCAGGGGAACAAATACTTTTTTACCTCACTGTAGATGCAACTTTGCTGGTTGCATCCCATTTCCCAAATCATTAATACAAATTGAGAACAACACTGGAGCTAAAATGGAACCCTGGGGCACACCTCTGTTAATCTCAAGAAAGCTAGACTTGTGATTGTCAGTATATACACATTGTGTTCTGTCAGAAAGATAGTTCCTAAACCAATTTACTGCCCCTTCACTGAGACACCAATGTTACTGAGTCTAGCGAGTAACAATTCATGGTCAACTGAATCAAATGCCTTTGACAAATCAACAAACAGAGCAGAACAATGTTGCTTTTCATCTAGTGCATTTATGATGTCATTTGCCACTGCTATAGTTGCAATTGTGGTGCTGTGCCCCGATCTAAAGCCAGACTGAACCCCGCTCAGTATGTTATTTTCAATTAAGACGTTTTTTAACTGTGAGTTCACTAGGGATTCATAGACTTTGGCCAGGGAGTTTGGAGATAGGCCAATAGTTATTATCATCTGAGCGATCTCCACCCTTTAGCAGTGGGAGGACATAAGCTGATTTCCAAATGGCTGAAATAGCTGAATCCACTAATTTGAAGGGGTGTCCACATACTTTTGTATATATAGTGTATCTAGCTACAACCAGGCCTGCCCTGAGAACAGTCTTGGTTTCCACCAATTTAATACTGCAATAGAGGCTGCCAGAGAGCCTGACAAAAATGCCAATAAAGCACAAAATGGTGTGTTTCAATTATTTCCTTTATGAACAGTCAGTGTACTGACTGGAATAATAGTCCGATAGCCTGGAGGCGATAAATGGCAAGGGGAGATTACCGCACAGAGCTTGTCGATCCGTACTCTATTAAGAAATTACAGTGCCAAGGAATGGGACAATATCTGTGTGCTCTTTGTGATATTCATCTTTACTCTCAGGGTATGGTCAAGAGGGAAGGAGTGATGTTAGTGCTGAAAATGAGAGGTGGTTGGTCTGGAAAGAGGATTTGAAAATGCTCTTGGTCCATTGATGCAAGGAGGATTATTGTAAGAATTAAATATAATTGAATAGTACATATATGTACAACAGTAGACCTACTCTATGTCTCTCCTCTACATTTTTTATTCTCTCCCTTCAACATTTTGACACCATTCATTCTGCTTTGCAGATTTTTAAATGCCTTATGCAGCAGCTAGGGCATGATGCAGACTTCACAGTCCCCGACAAGGAAGTTTAAACAGCATGAAATTGGAATGAATTCACACATCATCTGAGCCATCTCCAAGGGCTTTAATCTTCTACAGTATGTCTCACACGCAGGCCTCTCAGGAAAATCTAACAGTGAAGTTTTACTTAGAGGGAGGGACATTAGGGACTTTATAAATTAAGGGTCTGACCATTCTCTACTGTTAATTATTGAATTGAAAATATATTTTAAGGCTAAAGTTAACATCTCTTTAATCGCCCTGCCTTGTCTGAGACATTGTGGGATTCATGTCTGTGTTAATAATAGCTTTGTGGGAAAGTTTGAGTCTCATGTCCCTACGTCGAGTCTGCACTGATCTCAGTCTAAACTGATGGGGTTTTATTTCATGTTGTAGATTTAATTCAAATGTTAAAACACACTGTTGTAATTTCAGTTGTATCTTTGAGATTAATTGTGAAGGTCAAACTGTACAACAAATCAAATAGGGAGGACCAATATGTGGCCAGAAACTAACAATTCTCAGTTCACAAGTGCTTACACTTTGATTTGTAAGTTATGTTGGCATTTCCAGGGAGCCCTGAGGGGCATCATTTCGACTCAGTTCTCTGAAGTGGATTTCAGAACATTCCACCATGCCAACACAAAATTGTTTATTGGACCTGAACCGTTGTGGTATATAGAAAGGTAAACAGTCAATAACCAATTTTTAAGGGTCATGTCAGGCACTGCTTTCAAATAAAGCAAATGCAGTTTCTCTCTCTCTCTACTACTTTATTCTGAGTTTCAACGGTCAAAGAGAAAGGCCGCTGACTCTTACATTAGCCACTGTATCACCCAGTGCCAAGGTGGGTGTGAGTTCAAAACATTGTATGTTAAAAGCGCTGTGTGTGTGTAACTTGTTCAACAGCCTTTTGTTTAGGTAAGATGCCAGAAAATGATCAATTCTAGTTGAATTAACATATGAGACAAATTGAGCAAACACATAATTTTAAGTTGACTGAATTTTTGCCAATGATTTCTCATGTTGGAGCAAAGTGGGCCAACTAAACATTTTAAGTTCAAGATACACTTTGACCGAAAAGTTAAGTAAACAAACCAACAAAAAGCAGTGGAACCAGTTACTTAATAATAATTAGTTGAAACAACTAGATTTGTGTTGTTTTTTTGTTAGTTTTTTACAGTCCGGCTTTTGCAATAAAATGGACACGTAATGCAATCTGGAGAAGTTTGAATGGTAAAATAACATTTGGTGTAATACAAAATCGGCTCTAGCGGAAAACAATAAATTGCTCTATTTTCTGTAGCTCCTTTCGCTAGGACAAGGATGTGGTGTAATTTGGGTGGTGCGGTAAATTTTTGGCTTCTATTGTTTCTTTCATGTTACATTCAAAGTAAAGGTGAGCCAGGGAAATCAAGGCCTGCTAATCAGCATGATTCACAGACATTTCACAAGCACAATTGCCCCTAATTTAAAAAAGGAAAGGAACATCCTACTCCCTAGGTCTTGATCAACTCCAGCTAAGCTTTGAAGTTGATTGAAGATGTTGATATTCTGGGTTTGATTGCAGAAGACATGCGTGGGGCAAGCTGTCTTGAAAGCAAATGAATCAGGCCCTGTTCTGAGGAAAGAACATGAAATTAATAAAAGCCCAAAGCCACCATCACATTCTATTAGTGTATCATTCACTATTTATGTATTTTAAGACTGCAATTGTTAAGTCTTCCACACAATGGGAGTGCTCGCAGAGTTCAGAGATTAGCTCTCCACGACCATTCAATTGTCTAGACTAAATTAGATGAAGGATGGTTATAATAATAATATAACATATTCCTGGTTTCTATGTTGACGTAAAGCAATGAAGGGAGCTAATTAAAATGCTAATCTAAACCATTCTGCATAATTAAAAAGTGACACGTTAATTGCAGATTGGAAAAAATTACAATGGGAAAGGTTTTTAAATAGTGAATCACTGGGTTTTATAACGTAAAATAGATTCCGTAACGGCAGTCTTTGTTTCCTCCTGAGTCTTTTGAAGAATATAAAAGTATGAAGATGGGGTTGCTAAGAAGCTGAGTCATATGGTATCTATAATGTATTTTCAACCACATCTTCCGTTCAGTTTTAATATCATGAATTAGAACAAAAACACAAAAATCCTAAACTATCTTCATAGCTTGTTGCGAAATATCCATTTTAGAACTCATTTTAAATGTTTCCGGACCAAAGGCGAATAGGTTTCTAAGGCATGTTGCCATGTTGAAAGACACATTTAACTGTGCTTTTACTTCCATGTGGTAATACACAAAATGGCTTGAAGTTGTGTTGGAACCATGGTATAAGATGATACAATTGTGTAGGAGACAAATCCAGATGTTATCTCAGGCAGCTGGGTTTATTTTATTTGTACCCCTCACACATTGGAAAGATATACCTCCACCATGTCGCATCCCAGGAAATCTCACACATATTAGGTGTCTGGACTAGACAAGTAGAATTATTTATTTCCTGTTCTTCCTCCTTCGTCTGGGTGAAAATCGATTGAGGGATCAATAATCTCCTAGGCCGTTCCTAACAAACATGCCCATTTCCTGGCTGTTCGTAATCTATGACTGGCAAACAAGGTGCAGGGATTGTGTCTCCTCTAAGCCAACAGCTCTGCTCTCTGTATGATGCCTCACAAAGTGATATGAGGGACCAAATATCACATACCATGGACAATTTTAAATTCACGTTCTCGTTCTGTTTGTAAATTTTTCTCTATCTCACTCTTGCTTTGTAAGGTTTCAAACAAGTTGCTTCTATCGTATATTGTACATACTGCAGCATATAAGCAATGAGTCTCCAAAAAGTCACAGATATTATAAGGAACACCTGATGTCAGAATACCTGAAATAATGCAAAATAATGAATTACCTTCACCTGCTCGGAACCTATGTAAATTTGCATTTTTTATGTCCTCCACCAAGATAAGTCCTCCACATTTAAGTGTAACCACCCCGGGTGATGAAGTATCACAATACAAAGTCCTCACCTGCCCTGGAGGTCCCAGTTAATGCAGGTGTTTAACTCCCTGGATCACTATCCATTACATTCAAATACAGCCTAACTTCACAAATCATTATATTGGCCAATAGAATTTCCCCCCAAAATGTAATGTTTCTATGGCAGTACATCTAGAAAGCAGTCATTTTGGAAGCAGTAGGAAGAAATAAGAAGTAGGAGGTCGTCCGTTTCCCCCCTTTTTGATTAGAAATGTAATTAATGTCAGTATAGATGGATTTGGTGATTCAATTATGTCATTTCACAGGGTGAGAGCACAATGCAAGGCATGTGCTTTGAATACAGCTGACGGGAACATTTTCTCCTGTGACTAAATGTGCTGGTGTTCCAGACGGCTGTAATAGGAATGTACATTTTACCAAGATGTAAACCAAGATGTACCAAGATGTAAATACTACTACCCATTCAGTATGTTTCCCTCAAGCACAAACACTTCCTCGATTTGGTTGCAATCAATTATACATCACCTACATTTCAGAAGCCTGGCGCTAAGTGCGTAAATATGCACACTTAACCTTGCACATTGCATAGAAATATCTAGAGACGACAATACACAGTGGACATAGAACTGAAACAGTGATATGATTGATTTCTAAGGGAGATCAAGCATTTGAGTTTACCTGTAAACTGTTCATACGGTTGGTTTTGTGAGTCTGTGTCACTCTGACATGAAGCTCAGTAAGATCATGCCGAGCCCACACAGTGAAGGTCATTCCACTGCCAAGGAATGAACAGAGAAATCGTGGAAGCCAGCCTTGATTATTGATCTACTGTATATGCTGAAGACCAATCCTTTAATGGATTCACCACTGACCCTCACATTATGACGTAAACATCTATCCGTGTGTGTGTGTGCGTGTGTGTGTGTGTGTGTGTGTGTGTGTGTGTGTGTGTGTGTGTGTGCGTGCGTGAGTGTTTTTTTGTGATAAAAAGCCTGTGTGTGTTTATAATAAAAATGCGTGCGTGTGTGTGTGTCAACTGGCTATATTGTATTTCGGTGTCAAAAGAGGCAAGTATTGTGAATCCCATTGCAAATGTTTGTCTCACAATACACTCAAACCTCTATCTCTTTAAATTCCAAGTGTACAGTTTTTAGAATTACAGATGCTAATATATATCCTTTTCTCCTAATTTTCATCCAAATAGGTATGATAAGTGTGCTTGAATACGTTGATTATCAATAATACTGTCATGCCCTGGCTCTGGGGACTCTTTAATGTTGAGCCAGGGTGTGTAGTGTCTGTGTTGTGTTTTCTATGTTCATGTTCTAGTTCATGTGTTTCTATGTTGGCCGGGGTGGTTCCCAATCAGAGGCAGCTGTGGCTTGTTGTCTCTGATTGGGACCATACTTAGGCAGCCTGTTGGCACTAGTTATTTGTGGGATCTTGTTCTGTATAGGTTTATGTTGGTGAACCTTTTGACTTCACGTATCGTTTTGTTGTTTTGTTGCATTGTTTAAAGTACTCATTAAAAGATGTACGCCTATCACGCTGAACCTTGGTCCGTTGCTTACGACGATCGTGACAGAAGATCCCACCAAAACAGGACCAAGCAGCGTGTTCAGGAGCAAACGCCAGGTAAGGAACTGGAGAAGTTGGCGATGTCCCAGGTGGGCGAATGGTGGTCTTGGGAGGACATGTTCGCGGGCAGAGGGCCATGGGCAAAAGTTAAGGCCCTGGCGAGAGAGGAGGTACGGCGCCAACAGTGCCGTCGTCGGACAGGCGAGAGGCAACCCCAAGACATTTTTTGGGGGGGGCACATGGCATGGACGACGGGGCTGCTGGAGGCAGCTACAGGAGGTATCGGCGGATTAGGAGAGGAGGCCACCAGGTTACGGGGGCCATTGGTCATGAGGGAGTAGGAGAGTGTGGAGGCACGGCGAGAGGAACTGAGTAGGCAGCAGAGGGAGCGGAGGTTTATGAGGAAACCCAGTCCCGCTCCTCGCACCAAGCAAGTGGTGTGTGTCACCAGTCCGGTCCGGCCCGTTCCTGATTCCCGCACAAGGCCAGTGGTGTGTGTTCCCAGTACGGTCAGGCCCGTTCCTGCTCCCCGCACTAATTTAGTGGTGCGTGTTCCCAGTTCGGCCCAACCCGTTCCTGCTCCCCGCACTAAGTTAGTGGTGCGTGTTCCCAGTCCGGCCCGGCTCGTTCCTGCTCCCCGCACTAAGTTAGTGGTGCGTGTTCCCAGTCCGGCCTGGCCCGTTCCTGCTCGCCGCACTAAGTTAGTGGTGCGTGTTCCCAGTACGGCCCGGCCCGTTCCTGCTCCTCGCACTAAGCCAGTGGTGCGTGTTCCCAGTCCGGCCCGGCCCGTTCCTGCTCCCTGCACCAAGCCAGTGGTGCGCGTCGCCAGCCCGGTCCGGCCTGTTCCTGCTCCCCGCACCAAGCCAGTGGTGCGTGTTCCCAGTCCGGTCCGGCCTGTTCCTGCTCCCCGCACCAAGCCAGTGGTGCGCGTCGCCAGCCCGGTCCGGCCTGTTCCTGCTCCCCGCACCAAGCCAGTGATGCGCGTCGCCAGCCCGGTCCGGCCTGTTCCTTGTCCCCGCACCAAGCCAGTGGTGCGCGTCGCTAGCCCGGTCCGGCCTGTTCCTGCTCCCCGCACCAAGCATGTGTTTCTATGTTGGCCGGGGTGGTTCCCAATCAGAGGCAGCTGTGGCTTGTTGTCTCTGATTGGGAACCATACTTAGGCAGCCTGTTGGCACTAGTTATTTGTGGGATCTTGTTCTGTATAGGTTTATGTTGGTGAACCTTTTGACTTCACGTATCGTTTTGTTGTTTTGTTGCATTGTTTAAAGTACTCATTAAAAGATGTACGCCTATCACGCTGCGCCTTGGTCCGGTTCTTACGACGATCGTGACAAATACATTGCTGTGTTAATCCTTGCAAGAACTGTACATTTTCGGTAATTTACTTTACATTTGAGCACAAATTTAAGGTTTAATGAAGCAAATCTGAGTGTAGCGCCGCTGTTAAATCTAATTATGTTCTATTTCGGAAAACATATAAACCTTGAAATTCCAGATTCAAGCATGGATCGACCAAACAGTGTCTATTTGTGTGTTTTCTTCGTAAACATGTTTCCATGGCAACATATGTTTCATATCTCCCATCACCAAAAGTTACCCCTCCCCCAAGAGCTGGTGTTGGTTGGATTTTAGCTAATTGGCTTTAAAATTAACAGATTTTAACTGGCATCAGGCGTGAGTCTGATGTGTGAGGCTTTCAGGAGGTGACTTTTCTCCTTTCTTGTTTCTTTTTCACATACACACATGGCCAAACTGTCTACACAGAACATGCAGAAGCTCTGTTTATGCAGGGTAGAAAATGTCACATGTAGATTCAGCCTGATATGGAGCCTTTAAAGGGGTTTTACACTGAACTGCATGTGACATATATATGAACTAAAACAGATTAGTATCACCAAAGTCTGAAACATCTATATTATTGCTCTGTCTGTTGAGCTGTATGTGAAGATCCAATGACCTTACTTGAGGCTGAATCGCTCGGATTCGATTTGTCTCAGCTAGGATGACATGAGCCTAGTTACTCATTATTAATGTGTCCAATGATATGTTTTGTTTATACTTCATCCTCCACCCTCATTTGAATGTGTACCTTGCATTACCTGTCAGTTGCCACCACATCTTCTGATTCTGCAACAGGTCACCGGTAAGCAAAAGACTGGCTTGTTGTTATTGTGTCGTAGTCTGTAAAAGCAATTTACAGTTGTTTATCTTCCCCCAAAAAGAAGACTTGAAGTGGGATACATTAGTTTCCCAAGTTCATAATGCACCCAAGTTTATGTTTATGACAAAGATGATTAATTAAGTTCCCAGGAAATCACAGAGGACCATATCAGGACCTTTTAGGAATTTTTTAGGACGTTCTCCTGACATTCATGTCATTAGTCCTTAGGACGCGGCATGATAGTCCCAAGGGAATGTTCTCTCTGGGACCTTTGTCTAGATCCCTGTAAGTTCCCAGGACATCACTGAGGACCATGTCAGGACCTTTTTAGGACTGTCGTGGAAATTACCACCAAGGACACCTGAAGTCAATCTCAAATGAATCATTCTTTATTATCAGCAAGTTGGAGAGGTCCAAACAAACATAATGCACCATAGTACACGTCGGTTGGAAGCTCCGCCAGGGCAGTCCCGTCAGTTCTCTTATATACTGCTTACACAGACAAGTTATATTTGCATGATTTAGCTTATTCATTATTCATAATTAATTAATCATTAACGTTTGGTTCATGCATGTGACCGACCAATACCTCACGAGGCTTCTTTTGTCCATGCTGAGACCTTGAAACAAAGACACCCATTTCGGTTCTCAAAACAATGTTCTGGGCATACTACCAAATTGCTTATACTGATAGTGAGGATTTCTTCCAGGCACGATCAATCAGTCACTTGCATGAACCCAGTTGAATTGGTTATTAGAAAAGCACAAACATAAAATTTTTATTCACATTCGCTCCTCTTATCACTGATAATTATCGTTACATTTTAAGGTAAGCATTAGGTTATAGCTTCTATCAAAAGGAGGTTCTATACTTCTATTAAAGTAAGCGAAATCAACACATAAAACCAGAAAATTCATCCTTTCAAACCCTTTACTCTGGGTTGTACAATCTAAAATGCATACAAGGGATCTGTAGACTCAGATTGTTTCCATAGCTCTTACCTATAAAACCATTGCAGTGGAATGTTTTAACTTAATACCTTTGCTTCATACAGTTACACATATGCTTCATTACATAATTTCATTGATGGATTCTGGCAATGACATTTCAGCTGGAGCTTTTGTCGCGAGTGACATGTTAATGACAGATTGGTATCTCAATGCATTTTTTGTCTAAATTACTATACATTTCGCAGTGTGCAGACCTCCACAATCAACCTGATACCCCAAATAAACAATTTTGGACAAGCCTAAATCAATTACGGGCATGGTTGACCACCCCCCTCCCTCCCGGCACTCATTGTTCTGGCATTTCTTCATTTTCTTCTTCAGATAGTGTTTCAGTTTGTCCTCCCAATGGCACATGTTCAAAGTGGATGATCCTTGATCATGTCCCAAATTCAATATTTGGGGAATAATCTGATTTTCCCAAGCAGACAAATATCTCACCTGAGCCGCCACTGTCTTTGCGGTCCATTATGTCTTGTCCATTTTCCAACCAGTAGACAAGCAGAGAGAAGTTTGAACAGGATCTCTCTCCATGCTCACGCCACTTGGACTCATGTAGCACTCCTGAGAGAAAAGGCATGAGAGAAAAGGCAGCTGATAGCTTCGACTGGATGCTGTACACAGGTTGCTGGCACAGACTCAGGTTTCAGGTAGAAGTGGTGAAGGACCATAGTGAACGCCATTGTCACCATCACTTCAGCCGGTTAGAGGGGGTGAGGCTCACACTGTTCTTGGTTGAATTATCCCTTCAGTGCATCTAGATACCATCTGTGGTCACCTTTGCCATAAGGTTCGAGAGAAGACAGACCAGAACAACAGTTTAGTTTAGGGCATTTCTGATTCAGGAAATCCAGAGAAACTATTCACTGTGTGACAAATGATTACTTCTACCAATATTCTTAATACAAATGTCTAAGACAAATGTAAAAGAGAATAACAACACACAGTTTAAACCATTTTTACAAATTGGCTTATACTCCCCTATCATCTTGGCGATCTCACCACAGTTACAGGGTCAGGGAGTTAGAGAGCTAATCCTTAGGGAGAAATCCCGACCATCCAGCAGACCCAATCTGGTGAGATTTGTATTGAAGCAAGACAAAAACAAAGAAAGAAAAAACAACACAAAAACAAAACAAACAAAACAACAACAGCAATCCACTTCTTCATATAAAACACCTTATCCTTTACCCAATCAAGCTCTCTGTCTGTAAGGTTACCTGCTTTGGTCCACATGGCATAGTCTCAGCACTGTCAAATAACAATCCACAAACCCAACTAAAATACATTCTGTAGTACAGAGACATTACTAGCTACAGTTGAAGTCGGAAGTTTACATACACCTTAGCCAAATACATTTAAACTCGGTCTTTCACAATTCCTGACATTTAATCCTAGTAAAAATTCCCTGTTTTAGGTCAGTTAGGATCTCCACTTTCTTTTAAGAATGTGAAATGTCAGAATAATAGTAGAGAGAATTATTTATTGTCACACCCTGGCTCTGGGACTCTATATGTTGAGCCAGGGTGTGTTCATTCGATGTGTTCTGTTTCTTTGTTTGGGTGTTCTAGGTTGTCTATGTCTATGTTGGCCAGAGTGGCTCCCAATCAGAGGCAACGAGTGTCAGCTGTTGTGGGTTGTCTCTGATTGGGAGCCATATTTAAACTGTATGTTTTCCCTTGGGTGTTGTGGGTTTTTGTTCCGTGTCGGTATTTGTTTACCGTGGACTTCACGAGTCGTGTTTTGTTTGGTATACTTTAACTATTAAAGTCATGTTTGTTTCACACGCTGCGCCTTGGTCTACTCACTCCTACGACGATCGTGACAGAAAAACCCACCGTAAAAGGACCAAGCAGCGTGTCCAGGAGCAGGCAGACTGGACATGGGAGGAAGCGCCAGGAAAGGAGATGGAGAGGCTGGCGATGGCCCAGGTGGGCAAAGTGTGGTCCTGGGAGGACATGCTCGGGGGTAAGGGACCTTGGGGTAGGATTAAGGCCCTGGCGAGAGAGGAGCAGCGGCGTCAGCAGTGCCATCGTCGGACGGACGAGAGGCACCCCCAATAATTTTTTAGGGGGGGGCACACGGCATGGGCGACTGGGCAGCAGGAGGCTGCCACAGGGCAAAATGGGAGACGAGGAGAGAAGGCCACCGGGTTACGGGAGCCATTGGCGAGAGGAGGGAAGGAAGTTGTAGAGGCACGGCGAGAGGTACTGAGGTGTATTGCCAGTCCGGTCCGGCCCGTTCCTGATCCCCGTTTAAGGCCAGTGGTGTGTGTTCCCAGTACGGTCCGGCCTGTCCCTGCTCCACGCACCAAGCCTACGGTGTGCGTCGCCAGCCCAGCCCGGGCCTGTCCCTGCTCCACGCACCAAGCCTACGGTGTGCGTCGCCAGCCCTGCCCGGCCTGTTCCTGCTCCACGCACCAAGCCTACGGTGTGCGTCGACAGCCCAGCCCGGCCTGTTCCTGCTCCACGCACCAAGCCTACGGTGTGCGTCGCCAGCCCTGTCCGGCCTGTCCCTGCTCCACGCACCAAGCCTACGGTGTGCGTCGCCAGCCCTGCCCGGCCTGTTCCTGCTCCACGCACCAAGCCTACGGTGTGCGTCGACAGCCCAGCCCGGCCTGTCCCTGCTCCACGCAACAAACCTACGGTGTGCGTCGCCAGCCCAGCCCGGCCTGTTCCTGCTCCACGCACCAAGCCTACGGTGTGCGTCGCCAGCCCGGCCTGTCCCTGCTCCACGCACCAAGCCTGCGGTGTGCGTCGCCAGCCCTGTCCGGCCTGTCCCTGCTCCACGCACCAAGCCTACGGGGTGCGTCGCCAGCCCGGCCCGGCCTGTCCCTGCTCCACGCACCAAGTCTACGGTGCGCGTCGCCAGCCCGGTCCGGCCTGTTCCTGCCACTCGCACCAAGTCTACGGTGCGCGTCGCCAGCCCGGCCCGGCTCGTTCCTGCCACTCGCACCAAGCCAGGGGTGCGAGTCGTCAGTCCGGCACAACCCGTGCCTGGGTCATCGGTGCCAGATCAGGTACCGCTTTATTGCTCCCCAACGGAGCTGAAGCTAGCCGCTCCTGCTACGTCCAGGTCAGCTCCAGCCAGCGGAGCCAGACTGGACCAGGGGCGCTATGGGGGGTTCATTGGAGGGTGGTGGTCAAGGCCGGAGGCAGAACCGCCGCCGAGGAGGTATGCCCGCCCAGCCCTCCCCTGTTTTGCTTTAGTTGAGGCGCGGTCGCAGTCCGCGCCTTTAGGGGGGGGTACTGTCACACCCTGGCTCTGGGACTCTATATGTTGAGCCAGGGTGTGTTCATTCGATGTGTTCTGTTTCTTTGTTTGGGTGTTCTAGGTTGTCTATGTCTATGTTGGCCAGAATGGCTCCCAATCAGAGGCAACGAGTGTCAGCTGTTGTGGGTTGTCTCTGATTGGGAGCCATATTTAAACTGTATGTTTTCCCTTGGGTGTTGTGGGTTTTTGCTCCGTGTCGGTATTTGTTTACCGTGGACTTCACGAGTCATGTTTTGTTTGGTATACTTTAACTATTAAAGTCATGTTTGTTTCACACGCTAGGCCTTGGTCTACTCACTCCTACGACGATCGTGACATTTATTTAAGCTTTTATTTTTTTCATCACATTCCCAGTGGTCAGAAGTTTACATACACTCAATTAGTATTTGGTAGCATTGCCTTTAAATTGTTTAACTTGGGTCAAACGTTTCGGGTAGCCTTCCACAAGCCTCCCACAATAAGTTGGGTGAATTTTGGCCCATTCATTCTGACAGAGCTGGTGTAACTGAGTCAGGTTTGTAGGCCTCCCTGCTCACACACGCTTTTTCAGTTCTGCCCACAAATGTTCTATAGGATTGAGGTCAGGGCTTTGTGATGGCCACTCCAATACCTTGAATGTGTTGTCCTTAAGCCATTTTGCCACAACTTTGGAAGTATGCTTGGGGTCATAGTCCATTTGGAAGACCCATTTGCGACCAAGCTTTAACTTCCTGACTGATGTCTTGATGTGTGGAAGAAATATTTAACTCAAAAGTATCTCTAAAAAACTGGAGCTTGTGAATTCAGAATATACTTTATTTAACGTGAAACAAAGCTGAGCTGGTCCATGGAGCAACTGCTTGCCCTGACCCGGAGCTCACCTTTTATACAGACACAAATGCATAGTCATGCTTATACAACCTACACAGTTACTCCATTATATGTACATGATTAACATCCTTCGGTGTCACATGTTTGTTTACTCACAAAGGCTACATGCGTTTCTCTAAATGCCTCTGTCTCTTATCTCATTATATTGGTGACGTGACTCAGACACGATCTCAAAAAATAATATACATACCTACGTTAAAGAACAATCACACTCTGTATTGACTATATTCACTATCCAGGCATGCATCTGGAGTACAAAGTATCAATCATGTTCATTCTGTTTTACCCTTATCATTTCATAACACATTATAAAACATATCTATTAACACTTAAACATGGTTTACACATGTCATGTCCATAACATACATTTAAGCCTTTCCAAACAGCCATCTTCCAAGGACCCTGAGCCACTATTGTTTTTCCTTGTGACTATGTGCATGTGGCTATGTGTGTCAGGTCATAAGCACAAACAAGTGATAACACTAGTTCCATTGTTACTCCAATCTCCACACAGCCACAACGAGAAGTTGTATCTCCATCACATGCCATTGACATACCCAGACCAGCTGCAGGGAGTTAAGAAGGAACCATTCTTATCAGAAACACAGCATTTGCACTAAAGAAATGTCCCTGCTCTGTTTTAACCCTTTAATTGGTTCTTAATCCATAAACATTTAAGGCATATAGGCGTTTCATTCTACAACATATGTACTAGAAAATCATCCATAGATGTTGCTTCGATATATCCACATAATTTTCCTTCCTCATGATGCCATCTATTTTGTGAAGTGCACCAGACCCTCCTGCAGCAAAGCACCCCCACAGCATGACGCTGCCACCTCTGTGCTTCACGGTTCTGATGGTGTTCTTTGGCTTGCAAGACCCCCTTTTTCCTCCAAACATAACGATGGTCATTGTGGCCAAACAGTTCTATTTTTGCTTCATCAGACCAGAGGACATTTCTCCAAAAAGTACGATCTTTGTACCCATGTGCAGTTGCAAACCGTAGTCTGGCTTTTTTATGACGGTTTTGGAGCAGTGGATTCTTCCTTGCTGAGCGGCCTTAAAGGTTATGTCGATATAGGACTCGTTTTACTGTGGCTATAGATACTTTTGTACCTGTTTTCTCCAGCATCTTCACAAGGTCCTTTGCTGTTGTTCTGGGATTCATTTGCACTTTTCGCACCAAAGTACGTTAATCTCTAGGAGACAGAACGTCTCCTTCCTGAGCGGTATGACGGCTGCGTGGTCCCATGGTGTTTATACTTGCATACTATTGTTTGTACAGATGAACATGGTACCTTCAGGCGTTTGGAAATTGCTCCCAAGGATGAACCAGACTTGTGGAGGTCTACAAATTTCTTTCTGAGGTTTTGGCTGATTTCTTTTGATTTTCCCATGATGTCAAGCAAAGAGGCACTGAGTTTGAAGGTAGCCTTGAAATACATCCACAGGTACACCTCCAATTGACTCAAATTATGTAAATTAGCCTATCAGAAGCTTCTAATGCCATGACATCATTTTCTGGAATTTTCCAAGCTGTTTAAAGAAACAGTCAACTTAGTGTATGTAAACTTCTGACCCACTGGAATTGTGATACAGTGAATTATAAGTGAAAAAATACGTCTGTAAACAATTGTAGAAAAAATTACTTGTGTCATGCACAAAGTAGATGTCCTAAACGACTTGCCAAAACAATAGTTTGTTAACAAGAAATTTGTGGAGTGGTTGAAAAACGAGTTTTAATGACTCCAACCTAAGTGTATGTAAACTTCCGACTTCAACTGTATTTGTAAGAAAGTGTTTGACCGAGGAAAACTTCAATCCATTTGGAGTAACTGTCAACCATTACCAACATATATTTTTTCCTTCACATCGTGATTAATGCGTTCAAAAATAACAACAACACTGCCGGTTACATAAAAAATAAACGAATCAGAATAACAAATACAATTTGAATTACAACCCTTAATAGCTCCATAAGGAAATAATTGTAGCCCATAATGTTTTTCAAGCAATAGTAAAAGAGACAGGTGTCCCTCATTCAGGGGCAGCGCTCTCTCGCTCTCCTTCTCGTGGTCCAAATCACACATAGGACTATTAATAAATTATAAACTTCGTCCTAATTATCAGTGTTTACATATTACATTTAAATCTCACCCAATGTCTCAAGCCTTTCTAGTGAGTGTGTTCAGGCCTCACCAGAAAGTCAGACAGAGGTCAGTCATTCCACCACATTAAGTGAGGGTTTCTTTCCCTTTTCTTTCCATGTACCTCAGACTCATTATTTCATTTCAAACATTCCAAACATGTTGTGTACCAGGTTTACATTGGGTTTTTCAGTACATTTCTCATCAAGATAATTTACATATGTGCGACCAAAACTCAGACAATGGATACTTCAGACATTTTCATTTGTGTGCCCTTTAATGTGCATCCTTTCTAACCCATGAAAACCCCACTAAAAGCAAATAAAAAGACCCCACACAATAAATCAAACACAGTATTAACACCACTAACAAATATTCATAACAGGTGAGTTGTCTGGGGGTGCTGGCGTGTGTGGTAAAACGTAGGGTAAAAACAAACAAAATGGCCAGGCCTTACTTAATTTGGGAGCTCCCTTAACAGCCGGATCTTGGTACCTTCATACTGTATAGTACACAGTCTCAATAACTGCTCTCCTAAGGCACCTGCCTCAGGAAGCCTTTCAAGGGGAGAGATACAGAATTATTGGTCCTAAAAATTCTTAATCTTAATTGAGTTTACTGCATCTTGGATAATAAGTGGTAAACTGAGTTCAACAAAGGATTACAATTTGGGATAATAAGAGGATTGAAATGTGGATATTAAGAGGTTTGAAAATTGGATAATAAGATAATTGAAATGTGGATAATAACAGGGTGGAATTTAGATAATAAGATATATAATTACTATTAAGTACTGAGTGAATGAGTGCTGTCAGGGGACTAGCTCCGGTGTGAAAGAGGTCCATATCTGAATGAATATCCCAACCAGTTCTGTGTGAGCTGAGTTTTTCGATCTATAACGTTATCTGGGGGTTTTGTCCACCACTGCCTGTCGATCTACAGGTAGTGAGCACTGACAGGAGAAGCCATTGTAAAGTTTGAGAGGGTAACATCTGAGATGGGTAAGGGCTGTTCATTGATGCCCCCGGACACTGAGATTTCCTTCGAGAACATTATATGTGTACCTCTAGGGCTGGCTGCACTGTGGTCATTGCTGGTGGTGTGGATGTAAATACCTGTTGATGTATAATGTTATATAGGTATTCTGTATGTGAAGATGTGAAAGGAGAGAGTACTATTCCCGAATATGCTGTAGTTTAAATATTTAAACCCCTGTATGCACACCCACACGTAGACGTACGTAAGTGGTGTAAAAAGTATTCTGAGAAGTTCAGGGTAGTCCCTTTATGGATCATTTGATAAAGATAAGGTTAAAGCATTGTATGACTGTCTAACTGGTCTGGTAAATAAAGTCTCAGACAAAGATTGGCGCATATCCACTTTTGGTAAAGGTACGGGACCTGACCTACTCCTAACCAATAAAACTAGAAATGCTTATGGGATTTCCTCCATCCCGCTAATACATTTTGAAATAAAACCCATGCCCTGTTCAATGCATCCAATGAATGTTGAACATGATTTTCTGTATTCACCTACTCAACCAAAACTGCTCCAGCTTCTTCAAGTTGCATGGGTTTCGCTGGTGTACAGCAATCTTTAAGTCATACCACAGATTCTCAATTGGAATGAGGTCTGGGCTTTGACTAGGCCATTCCAAGACATTTCAATGTTTCCCCTTAAACCAGTGTGTTGCTTTAGCAGTATGCTTAGGGTCATTGTCCTGCTGGAAGGTGAACCTCCGTCCCAGTCTCAAATCTCTGGAAGACTGAAACAGGTTTCCCTCAAGAATTTCCTCTGTATTTAGCGGCATCTATGATTCCTTCAATTCTGACCGGTTTCCCAGTCCCTGCCAATGAAAAACATCCCCACAGCATGATGCTGCCACCACCATGCTTCACTCTGGGGATTGCGTTCTCGGGGTAATGAGAGGTGTTGGGTTTGCGCCAGACATGGCGTTTTTCTTGATGGCCAAAAAGCTCAATTTTAGTCTCATCTGACCAGAGTACCTTCTTCCATATGTTTGTGGAGTCTCCCACATGCCTTTTGGCGAACACCAAACGTGTTTGCTTATTATTTTCTTTAAGCAATGGCTTATTTCTAGCCACTCTTCCCTAAAGCCCAACTCTGTGGAGTGTACAGCTTAAAGTGGTCCTATGGACAGATACTCCAATCTCCACTGTGGAGCTTTGCAGCTCCTTCAGGGTTATCTTTGGTCTCTTTGTTGCCTCTCTGATTAATGACCTCCTTGCCTGGTCCGTGAGTTTTGGTGGGTGGCCCTCTCTTGGCAGATTTGTTGTAGTGCCATATTATTTCCATTTTTTAATAATGAATTTAATGGCGCTCCGTGGGAGGTTCAAAGTTTCGGATATTTTTCTGTAACCCAACCCTGATCTTTACTTCTCCACAACTTTGTCCCTGACCTGTTTGGAGAGCTCCTTGGTCTTCATGGTGCCGCTTGCTTGGTGGTGCCCCTTGCTTACTGGTGTTGCAGACTCTGGGGCCTTTCAGAACAGGTATACACTGAGTATGTGGACTTTATTTAACTAATGATGTGACTTCTGAAGGTAATTGGTTGCATCAGATCTTATTTAGGGGCTTCATAGCAAAAGGGGTGAATACATATTCACGCACCACTTTTCCGTTATATATTTTCTTGAATTTTTTTAAACAAGTTATTTTTTTCATTTCATTATTTTGTGTATGTCCATTACATGAAATCCAAATAATGTCCATTACATGAAATCCAAATAAAAATCCATGTAAATTACAGGTTGTTATGCAACAAAATAGGAAAAACGCCAAGGGAGATGAATACTTTTGCAAGGCACTGTATAGTCTCACGTATCTATAGTCCCTCAGTGTCTATAGTCTCAGTAGTCCACGTCGCCATAGTCTCTACAGTATCTATACTCTCTACAGTATCTATAGTCTCGCGGATCTATAGTCTCAGTAGTCTATGTAGTCATAAATGCTATTGTCACTATAGACTCTATAGTCTTGCCGCTTCCCATACACATATAATAACACAGCGTGCTATTACTTAAGACTAGTGCTACCTTCCTTAATTTGTATGTTTATTTTTATTTAAATGTTTAATTTTTTACCTATTATTCTCCCCAATTTCATGATTATGATCTTGTCTCATCGCTGCAATTCCCCAATGGGCAAAGGAGAGGGGAAGGTCGAGTCATGCATCCTCCGAAACATTACCCGTCAAACTGCGCTTCTTAACACCGTTCTCTTAACCCAGAAGCTAGCCACACCAATGTGTCGGAGGAAACACTGTTCAACTGACAACCGAAGTCAGCCTGCAGGCGCCCGGCCCGCCACTAGGAGTTGCTAGAGCGCGATGAGCCAAGTAAAGCCACCCCGGCCAAACCCTCCCCTAACCCGGACGACACTTGGCCAATTGTGCACCGCCCTATGGGACTCCCGGTCACGGCCGGTAATGACACAGCGAGGGATCAAACCCCAGGCTGTAATGATGCTGCAACACTGCGATGCAGTGCCTTAGACCGCTGTGTCACTCTGGAGTCCTTTGTGTTTAGCTTTATTTATTTATTTTTATTATTATTTTTAAATTCTAATTAATTTAAATTTACTATCACTGTGTCCCTCAATTATTTGCGGATGATGTGTCTCCTCCTGTGAAGCTCACAGTAAGTGTCTGGCCGGGTCCTCGTCGTCTTTTGGTCAAACGGGAATTTCCCTCACGCTTCATAGAATGCGCCACCGGTTTTCCTCGCAGACCCTCACTGGAAAGCACCGCAGGCAGAATCAATAATCCCTGTCGTGACGCCAAAATGTCATGGAAATTACCACCAGGGACACCTGAAGTCAATCTCAAATGAATCATTCTTTATTATCAGCAAGCTGGAGAGGTTCCAACAAACTTAATGCACCATAGTACACGTAGGTTGGAAGCTCCGCCAGGGCAGTCCCGTTAGTTTTCTTATATACTGCTTACACAGACAAGTTATATTTGCATGATTTAGCTTATTCATTATTCATAATTAATTCATCATTAACGTTTGGTTCATGCATGTGACCGACCAATACAATATAGGCTTCTTCTCTCCAAGCTGAGACCTTAAAACTGAGACACCCCTTCTGTTCTCAAAACAATGTTCTGGGCGTACTGCCAAATTGCTTATACTGATAGTAAGGATTCCTCCCAGGCTCGATCAATCAGTCACTTGTCAAATTGGTTTTTAGAAATGCACAAATATAAAATGTCCCTTCACAGGACGTTCTCAGGACTTTCATTTGACTAGTTCTTAGGACGTTGCGTGATGGTCCCAAGGGAACGTTCTCTGGGGGACCTTTTCTAGTCCCCGGTTTGTCCCAGAGACGTTCTCGAAAATGTTTTTAGGACGTTCTTGGGACATTGTGTCATGGTCCCCTGGAGGTTTTGTCTAGTTCCCAGTTGGTCCTGGGTCCACTCAGGAACATTCACTGTCTTCTTCGTAAGCAACTCCAGTGTAGATTTGGCCTAGTGTTTTAGGTTATTGTCCTGCTGGAAGGTGAATTCATCTCCCAGTGTCTGGTGGAAAGCAGACTGAACCAGGTTTTCCTCTAGGATTTTGCCTGTGCTTAGCTCCTGTTAAACTCCCCAGTCCTTAAAGATTACATGAAAATATGGAGAGTATTGTTCAGTAATGTGTTGTATGCGATTTCCCCCAAACATAACACTTTGTATTCAGGACAAAAAGTTAATTGCTTTGCCATTTTGTTTTTACAGTATTGCTTTAGGATGTATGTTTTGGAATAATTTTATTCTGCACAGACTTCCTTCTTTTCACTCTGTCAATTTTGTTAGTATTGTGAAGTAACTACAATGTTGTTGATTCATCCTCAGTTTTCTCCTATCACAGCCATTAAACTCTTTAACTGTTTTAACGTCACCATTGGCCTCATGGTGAAATCCCTGAGAGGTTTCCTTCCTCTCTGGCAACTGAGTTAGGAAGGAGGCCTGAATCTTTGTAGTGACTGGGTGTATTGATACACCATCCAAAGTGTAATTAATAACTTCACCATGCTCAAAGGGATATTCAGTGTCTGCTTTTTTTTATTTTCACCCATCTACCAATAGGTGTCCTTCTTTGCGAGGCATTGGAAAACCTCCCTGGTGTTTGTGGTTGAATCTGTGTTTGAAATTCACTGCTCGACTGAGGGATCTTGCATGTGCCGTCATCATTGCTTTGCACAAAAAGGGCTTCACAGGCAAGGATATTGCTGCTAGTACGATTGCACCTAAATCAACCATTTATCGGATCATCAAGAACTTCAAGGAGAGAGGTTCAATTGTTATGAAGAAGGCGTCAGGGCGCCCAAGAAAGTCCAGCAAGCGCCAGGACCGTCTCTAAAGCTGAGTCAGCTGCGGGATCGGGGCACCACCAGTGCAGAGCTTGCTCAGGAATGGCAGCAGGCAGGTGTGAGTGCATCTGCACGCACAGTGAGGCGAAGACTTTTGGAGGATGGCCTGGTGTCAAGAAGGGCAGCAATGAAGCCACTTCTGTCCAGGAAAAACATCAGGGACAGACTGATATTCTGCAAAAGGTACAGGGATTGGACTGCTGAGGACTGGGGTAAAGTCATTTTCTCTGATGAATCCCCTTTCCGATTGTTTGGGGCATCCGGAAAACAACTTGTCCTGAGAAGACAAGGTGAGTGCTACCATCAGTCCTGTGTCATGCCAACAGTAAAGCATCCTGAGACCAGTCATGTGTGGGGTTGCTTCTCAGCCAAGGGAGTGGGCTCACTCACAATTTTGCCTAAGAACACAGCCATGAATAAAGAATGGTACCAGCACATCCTCCGAGAGCAACTTCTCCCAACCATCCAAGAACAGTTTGGTGACGACCAATGCCTTTTCCAGCATGATGGAGCACCTTGCCATAAGGCAAAAGTGATAACTAAGTTGCTCGGGGAAGAAAACATCGACATTTTGGGTCCATGGCCAGGAAACTCCCCAGACCTTAATCCCATTGAGAACTTGTGGTCGATCCTCAAGAGGCGGGTGGACAAACAAAAACCCACAAATTCTGACAAACTCCAAGCATTGATTGTGCAAGAAAGGGCTGCCATCAGTCAGGATGTGGCCCAGAAGTTAATTGACAGCATGCCAGAGCGGATTGCAGAGGGTCAACACTGCAAATATTGACTCTTTGCATAAATTTAATGTAATTGTCAATAAAAGCCTTTGACACTTATGGAATGCTTGTAATTATACTTCAGTATACCATAGTAACATCTGACAAAAATATCTAAAAACACTGAAGCAGCAAACTCTGTGAAGACCAATACTTGTGTCATTCTCAAAACTTTTGACCACGACTGTATCTTGGAAACACTGTATATTAAAAGCACTGTTTGTGTGTGTCCCTAGCATTGCCAAAAGATAAAAAGCTGTGAATGGATCAGTTGTTCACCATTTAGGGCCTTGATAGGCTTGAAAACAGTAACAAGGGGTGGTGTGTAATGAAACTATGGTCCGCATGCCTTAGGTAGAACCTTTTTTTAATTTGGGGGGGGGACGTTTATTTGAGACCATCAGGTGACATCCCCGGGACCAACCGGGAACTAGACAAAACCTCCAGGGGACTATGACACATCGTCCTAAAGACTTTAGGCGACCATTTTGTGATGGCCCGAGGATGTCCTAACGACTCATTATTGTTTGCAGGTTTTATACTGCATTTATCCCATGTAGCAACAGCTATATCAGAGAGTATCTTTAACTTTACAGAGAGTTACAGTTGCGTATCAGTTACTACTTGGAATAAATACAGAACAAACCACATCCTATCCATCTGAGTTATCCGTTTATGAGGATACAGTATCTGTTCTATAACTAATTGTTTTGTTTGCTCTTGTCAATTACACTGAGTGTACAAAACATTAAGAATACCTGCTCTTTCCATGACATAAACTGACGAGGTGAATCCAGGTAAAAGCTATGATCCCTTCTTGATGTCACTTGTTAAATCCACTTCAATCAGTGTAGATGAAGGGGAGGAGATGGTTAAAGAAGGATTTTTCAGCCTTGAGACAATTGAGACAAGGATTGTGTATGTATGTCATTCTGAGGGTGAATGGGCAAGACGAAAGATTTAAGTGCCTTTGAATGGGGTATGGTAGAAGGTGCCAGGGACATCCAGTGCGCATAGTCTCAATGCTAACTTTGGCCAAAACACTTGCAGACTCGAGTGATCACTATTTAACACATCAGCAAGTGGCCTCTTGATAAAGGGCTTAGGGGCCGAGTGCTCCTACAGCTTGAATTGACGTTAGCTAAGCTAGCTAGCTAACTCGCACTCACACATACCTACTTTAGCTAACATCCTTAGCACACCCAGATTGGAAGGTAGGAAGGCTACATCCAAACATTTTCAGTATGTGCTTATAAGATATACATAAGTTATTTACCATTCTGATACACGTTGGAGTGAATGTTAAATTTGATTAATTTGTCTGTCTCCATTTCTGCTCTCCATCAGTTAACCAGGAATCAGGTTCATGCCGATTACCGAATAGTCAACAAGAAAATACAGCAATCAACATGTCAATCGGCGTGTCAATCTGAGCTCATTATAATATTACTCCCCGCCCCCCACTAATCCAAGCATACAGCCTAACTGATGCTGTTTTTGGTCACTCTAAGACTGTCTAAGACCCAGAAATCTGCCCCTTTTATTCTCTGTACCCAACGCACTAGAAGACCAGTTCTTAAAGCCTTTAGCCGTTTCCTTATTCTATTCCTCCTCTGTTCCTCTGGTGATGTAGAGGTTAACCCAGGCCCTGTAGCCCCCAGTATCACTCCTACCCCCCAGGCGCTATCATTTGTTGACTTCTGTAACCATAAATGCCTTGGTTTCTTGCATGCTAACATCAGAAGCCTCCTCCCCAAGTTTGAGATATTCACTGTTAGCACACTCTACCAACCTTGATGTTCTAGCAGTGTCTGAATCTTGGCTCAGGAAGCCAACAAAAAATTCAGAAATGTCCAACTACAACATTTTCCGTCTAAATAGAACTGCCAAAGGGGGCGAAGTTGCAATCTACTGTAGAGATAGCCTGCAGAGCTCTATCATACTATCCAGGTCTGTGCCCAAACAGTTTGAGCTCTACCTTTCCAGAAATAAGTCTCTCACTGTTGCTGCTTACTACAGACCCCCCTCAGCCCCCAGTTGTGCCCTGGACACCATATGTGAATTGCTTGCCCCCATCTATCCTCAGAGTTCGTACTGCTTGGTGACCTAAACTGGGATATGCTTAACACCCCGGCCGTCCTACAATCTAAACTAGATGCCCTCAATCTCACACAAATTATCAAGGAACCTACCAGGTACAACCCTAAATCCGTAAACCTGGGAACCCTCAGAGATATCATCCTGACTAATTTACCCTCTGTTGTTGCAACCCCTATTACTAGCCAGTTCAACCTCTCTTTCGTATCATCTGAGATCCCCAGATATTGGAAAGCTGCCGCGGTCATCCCCCTCTTCAAAGGGGGTGACACTCTAGATCCAAACTGTTACAGACCTATATCCATCCTGCCCTGCCTTTCGAAAGTATTTGAAAGCCAAGTTAACAAACAGATCACTGACCATTTCGAATCCCACCGTACCTTCTCCGCTATGCAATCTGGTTTCCGAGCTTGTCATGGGTGCACCTCAGCCACGCTCGAGGTCCTAAATGATATAATAACCGCAATCGATAAAAGACAGTGCTGTGCAGCCGTCTTCATTGACCTGGCCAAGACTTTTGACTCTGTCAATCACCGCATTGTTATTGACAGACTAAATATCCTTGGTTTCTCAAATGACTGCCTCACCTGGTTCACCAACTACTTCTCAGATAGAGTTCAATGTGTCAAATCAGAAGGCCTGTTGTCTGGACCTCTGGCAGTCTCTATGGGGGTGCCACAGGGTTAAATTCTCGGGCCGACTCTATTCTCTGTGTATATCAATCATGTCGCTCTTGCTGCTGGTGACTCTCAGATCCACCTCTACGCAGACGACACCATTTTGTATACATCTGATCCTTCACTGGACAATGTGTTAACAAACCTCCAAACGAGCTTCAATGCCATACAACACTCCTTCCGTGGCCTGCAAAATGCTCTTAAATGCTAGTAAAATGAAATGCACGCTCTTCAGTTGAATGCTGCTTGCACCCGCCCGCCCGACTAGAATCACTACTCTCGGCGGGTCTGACTTAGAATATGTGGACAACTACAAATACCTAGGTGTCTGGTTAGACCGTAAACTCTCCTTCCAGACACACATTAAGCATCTCCAATCCCAAGTTCAATCTAGAATCGGCTTCCTATTTCGCAAAGAAGCCTCCTTCACTCATGCTGCTAAACATGCCCTCGTAAAACTGACTATCCTACCGATCCTTGACTTCGGCGACGTCATTTACAAAATAGCACTCTACTCAGCAAATTGGATGTAGTCTATCACAGTGCCATCCGTTTTGTCACCAAAGCCCCATATACTACCCACCATTGTGACCTGTACGCTCTCGTTGGCTGGACCTCACTACATATTCGTCGCCAAACACACTGGCTCCAGGTCATCTATGAATCACTTCTAGGCAAATCCCCGCATTATCTTAGATCATTGGTCACCATAGCAACACCCACCCGTAGTATGCGTTCCAGCAGGTATATCTCACTAGTCATCCCCAAAGCCAACACCTCCTTTGGCCGCCATTCCTTCCAGTTCTCTGCTGCAAATGACTGGAACGAACTGCAAAAATCTCTGAAGCTGGAGACACTTATCTCCCTCACTAACTTTAAGCATCAGTTGTCAGAGCAGCTTACCGATCACTGCACCTGTACACAGCCCATCTGTAATTAGCCCACCCAACTACCTCATCCCCATATTGTTATTTATTTTGCTCATTTGCACCCCAGTATCTCTATTTGCACATCATCTTCTGCACATCTATCACACCAGTGTTAATACTAAATTGTAATTATTTTGCACTATGGCCTATTTATTGCCTTACCTCCATAACTTACTACATTTACACACAAAGTATATAGATTTTCTATTGTGTTTTTGACTGTACGTTTTGTTTATTCCATATGTAACTCTGTGTTGTTGTTGTTTTTATCGCACTGCTTTGCTTTATCTTGACCAGGTCGCAGTTGTAAATGAGAACTTGTTCTCAACTGGCTTACCTGGTTAAATAAAGGTGAAATACAAATAAAATGAAGAATACCAAATAGGGCTTTACAACATAACTGATTGGCTCAAATGCATTAAGAAGGAAAGAAATTCCACATATTAACTTTTAATCTAAAATATAAAATGTATTTTGATTTGTTTAACACTTTCTTGGTAATTACATGATTCCATATGTGTTCTACATATTTTCAGATGCATCATTGTTGCACATCCTGCAATTATACATTTTCTTAACCAAACCAGTTATTTTCCAACTAATCCAATAGTCAAAACCACACTGTTTCTAGAGATACAGTATGTTCCATTCATAGCACAAGTATGCATGTGACTATTTCTTGTGGCATTTGGTGCGACAGGTGAGCTCGTATACCCGCCGAAGCCAGCTGTGTCTTGGTAGGCGAGTTTGGCTGGCAGTGCCAGGTGACTCACTATCCCTGGCAGCAAGCACATCTCAGGGAGAGAGGACTAATGACATATCCGGCACACTCTGTGGACACTAAGCATTCATTGTCCTTGTTTTTCCATTGAGAAGTGCCTCTCCATCAAATATCTGGAGTCTGTCTCCCAGTGCCAAGCATGTTAAAATTATAAATAGAGACCTTTGTGTCTGCCCTGAATTAAATATGGATTATTGTGATTTTAGGCACTTATGGATGTCTTGTTTTACTGTTCAAGCACATGCCAGGAATCCACACCTTTACAGTTGGGTAGGTGAGAAGAGAGGCAGTTGTGCTTAGAGCTAGCCTGTAGAGTGTAACTATGCTACAATCTCCATTTCCTCACATACACAAACACTCAACCACGGTGAGTTGGAGCCTGTTGAATGCACCAGCTGTGTTAAGGCCGTGGGTGAGAGGAAGCAGGGCTTTGTTAAGAATGACACTGCTCCACACTCACACTGGAGGAGGCAGCTCAGTGTGGTCCTCTGTAGCTCAGCAGTAGCTCAGCAGTGTGGTCCTCTGTAGCTCAGCTGGTAGAGCACGGCGCTTGTAACGCCAAGGTAGTGGGTTCGATCCCCGGGACCACCCATACACAAAAATGTATGCACGCATGACTGTAAGTCGCTTTGGATAAAAGCGTCTGCGAAATGGCATATTATATTATTATTATATTATAATACTTGTCATCTTCTTCACTTTCAACATACTCTACAACGGACCACATGCAAACACTAAAGCACATACATAAGCACACTTGGGCGGAACCGCAGGTTTGGATATGGGTACGAGCACACATAAGCCCCACCCCCACACACACACAAACACACACCAGGGAGATAAGGAAGGCAGCTAGAGAATAGTGTGGATCACAGCCTGGGGGATATCAGATAAGTCCTCCATTATGCCAGAGCTAATGGGACCACCTCAGTGAAGGCTCAGAGAAGCCACAGTTATAAATGCGGTCCTCCTGCAACATTGGTCCCCACAATATTCCTCCTTTACTCAATGTTAACCATTCTACTTGCTCTTCTTCCTTTTACGACTTGTATTTTAAGTGGTCTGGATGTATTTAAGTGGTCTATTACAGAGGAATTATAGGTATTTCGAAGTGTGTCAAAAGTTACACACAGATGTCTAGTTAATATATTGTGTTGTATATGTCAGATCACCCTATGAGTGAAGCTAGTAGTACCCAGATAGATTTGTACCTTGTGTGCCTGAAGGTATCATTCTTCCATTTATATTCAAGTGTTTTAACAATTCGCATGCAGGCCTTTTATAGCTAGCATTGAAACAACAGGCCATGTTACTAATATCACTGATGCATGGGAGTGCTGTATAGATTAAAGTAATGACTTCATTGTGTTCACATGACACCATTAAGTCATCTGTATTTACTGTCTAATGGAAGCCGTCTGGTTTTACTTAAGCACTACATTAGTGATGAGCACATGACAATGCTCTTAAAAAATGATGCAGCCGTCTAATACATCAGTTTTTATCTGAATATCAAATAATTTCTGGGTAACAACCTTACTGTGATTGTTTTCAATTAAAATGATCAAAAATAAATAAAACCAGCTTCTAAGCAAACTGCAATTTCTCAAGCAAGAATTTTGCTAGGACTGTCTGGGAGTGGTCTGAGTGGGGAGTGGAAAACTGAAAATTAGCTGTTATTGGCAGAGAGGTTTGGAACTCTCTTTCTTATTGGTCTATTAACTAATTTATTGCAAGGTGATGTCACCATGGATCCACCAAAACAGGCTGAAATTTCAGGCGGTCTTTTCAAACAGCTCTTACACTCACAATTTCACAGAATTATTCCAACCACATAGTGTGCAAATATATCTAAAACACGTTTTTGACTGCACTGGGCCTTTAATACAAATACTCAGGCATTCAGCACAAGCACTGGAGGGGGACTTTAAGATATCACTTTAGTGCCATAAAGAATGTGTTAGCTTGAGCGGTGAACTGTTTAATTGACTGGTAAGAAGTTATGAAATGATTGCATTAATTGTTCTGTGATTTCTTTTTTAATTGCCTTTTGAGTCAAATCTCCAAGATGCAGGTTCAGCTGGACACGAGTTAACCTTTACTATATCTGGTGAAAGAACTGATGTGCCATGACAAAACTGAAGTGGTCAGTCAGACCCTATGCTTAGCCACTGTCTGTGGTGTTCCTTATGGTCAGTCTGCAGTGTTCTGTATAATGGCTTCCTAGTCCTCGGAGACTACGGTAAATCAACCTTGTAATGCAAAAGAATACTACAGAAGTTAGCAATACAAGGTAGACCATGTTTGACCCTCTATGAAGACCCTAACAGTCCACAGCTGCGGACAGAAGCACTGGGCTGTTAAAGGCAGTGAAAGATCATAGCCGCAGTGTGTGTTCAATTCAGCCCCTTATGAATCATTCATTGGGAGAAGGAGCAGGTAATAATGATGCAGAACTACCTGAACTTTCTATGAACCTCAGATATTACATTTCACACAGTAAAATCAGGCTTTGACAGTATACAGATGACTGTAGTCTAACTGGGACTATTTTCACCCCAGGCTGCAGGCATCTAACATGACACAGATACTGTTCCACCAGACAATATGTCTCTCCACAAAGACCAAATAGGTACAGACAGGGACCGTGTCTGTCAAATTGGTCAACATTGGACCAAAAACAGACATATCATACTCATTTCCCACAGTCTTGTCTTTCTTTTTTACTTTGTAGAAACAGTGGGCACGACTTCAAACACCTTGGTGCCATCTTTAGACGCAGTCGATTCAGGCTATCCTCCTGAAATCAATAAAACAGTCAATTGAAAATGAATGTGAATTTTACACCTGAGTGGGCTTCCGCATGAAGCATACAGTAAGTGAAAGCTTCTGCCTGTCAGAGACCAAAAGAATAGAAGAGACAGAAAATCAGTGTGTCATAGAGTGAACCAGCATACTTTGCCCTTTGGCTTTGTTAAACTGCAAGCATTTTCGATCAATGATTTAGGATAGAGAGATTAAAGGAGTTCCATAGTGTTTTGCTTTTTGGAGTATAATAATGTATTGCTGTATGAGCTACTATTATCCTCTCTTAGACTAAATTATAAAACATTATTGACCATTTGGTCAGGTAAACATGTACTTACATAGAATGTCAACCTCCTCCAAATACATAGTTTATGACTGTCCCCTTATACAAAAAAATGTTGCAATGACCTTTCACACACGCGTAACTCTAAGGCAGGGTTGCCCAACCCTGTTCCTGGAGAGCTACCCTCCTGTAGGTTTTCGCTCCAACCCTAGGTGTTACTGACCTGATTAATCTTATCAACCTGCTAATAATTAGAATCAGGTGTGCTAGATTAGGGTTGGAGTGAAAACCTACAGGACGGTAGCTCTCCAGGAACAGGGTTGGACAGTCCTGCTCTAAGGTGATGTAATTGTGCAGCCTTGTTTAATTCCCACTGCTCAACGCTTCACCCCTCTGTGGTGGCCAAGAGTACAGACTGTGTGATGACTAACATAGATAATAAGCCGTCTGATTTCTGGGTGATGGAAAGGGAAATGTGAGGGACTGTACCAGGTCAGTTCAGCAGAAGGTTTGTAACTATAAAAAGCCCCACTTACTCCCAGCAGGAGGTGTGATACCTGGTAAGTATTTAACTGCAATGCTAGCGGATGGGGGGCATTCAAAGACTGGCCTGGTTTGCTTTCATACCATCAAGACATGTTAACCTTCTCTGTTATTGTTAATGGTGAGAGGTAAGCATGTCTTGGGGGTATTATCTTAACTTTCTCACTCATCATTATTCACAATTCATTCAGGATTATCTGTAATCATGGTAGCATCCATATTAATGTAGAAGTGTTTAGAAACATATTATTTTCGTATTTATAATAAAAGGGATTCCAAAATGACACAATACATTATTTACCATTCATTTCCAAATAATTTGAAACAACCAAAGCAAACTGCAAATGGATCCAACAAGTTTGTAGAGTCAGAATGTCACGATCGTTTACAGACGGGACGGACCAAGGCGCAGCGTGATATGCATACATGTTTATTTGACTATTAAACACAACGACAAAACAAGAAACGAAACGTGAAGTCCAAGGTACACAAACAACATACCTAACACGGAACAAGATCCCACCACCCACTAGTGCCAATAGGCTGCCTAAGTATGGTCCCCAATCAGAGACAATGAGCGACAGCTGCCTCTGATTGGGAACCACACCGGCCAACATAGATCTAGACGATCTAGATCTAAACCTAGAAAATACAACATAGAACATACCACACAGAAAATACACACCCTGACTCAACAAATACGAGTCCCCAGAGTCAGGGCGTGACACAGAAGCTTGATGTAGTATGGGAGCAAATACTACACTTTGGACTACTTTATTTCTAAGAATCTTTAGGGGTGTAAATAATTATTTTTGAGAAAGAAATATGACTTGTTGAACAAAATATTTTTCTCCGAGCAATTGTATTAGTATAAAATAGCATAGTTTCCAAAAATGTTGGAGCATACAGTAAAGCTCAGTATTTGAATAAGTTATGTTATACAGTCATTATTGCTCATCTTTATCAAGGGTGTCAATAATTTCTCAAGCTCAGTAAATTGTATTAGAATATGCGCAGAACAGCTGGCAGGCATATTCACGGTAATTTTCAACCTCTCCTGGTCCCAGTCTGTAATCACCACATGTTTTAAGATGACCTCAATCATTCCTGTTCGTAAGAACTCTAAGGCTTCATGCCACAATGACTACTGCCCTGTAGCACTCACTTCTGTAATCATGAAGTGTTTTGAGAGTCTACCTCCCCAACAGATCCAAAGACGACGCAATTGTGCAGACAGCCCAGTACGTCACTGGGGCCGAGCTCCCTGCCATCCAGGACTTCTATATCAGGCGGTGTGAAAAGAAGGCCCGGAAAATCGTCAAAAACTCCAACCACCCATATACTATTTTCTTTGCTGCCACACGGCAAGAGGTACCAGTGCATCAAGTCTGACACCAACAGGCTCTTGAACAGCTTCTATCCCCAAGCAATACGACTGATAAATAGCTAACAATATAGCTACACAAACTATCTGAGTTAATCTTGTATCTTTATTCACATTTTATTAAAGTGTTTGCACTGTCTCTATGCATACTCAAAGAGCCCTACACACTCACACACACTGTCATTCCAACACACACACAAACACTCACTCCATCATTTTCTCACTCACACATAATATGCACATACATTTATACTGACTATACACACCCGCACACCCACTCACATACAAGCTGCTGCTACTCTGTTTATCTTATATCCTGCTGCCTAGTCCCCTTACCCCAATACAAATCTACATCCATCACTCCAGTATCCCTGCACATGTACATATGGTATTGGAACTGACTTTTTAAGTATTTCCTGTATATAGTATGTATATGGTATGCTTACTTACCTACTTACTTTAGTGTGTATTTCATATTTCCTATTCTTATTTCTCCTGTGAATTTTTTTATAGTAATACGTTGTTAATGATTATTGAATTGTTGGGTTTTGAGTTTGCAAGAAAGGAATTTCACTATACTTGTGCATGTGACATTAAAACTTCAACATTTCTAAATTTGGTTGGGAAACATTGATAGATCGCAATATTCAAACCTTGTCTCTGATTTTCAAGCAGATTTGAGTCAGGACTGAGACTGGGCCATTCAGGAACACTCACCACACCACCTCTTGGAGAGACATTCTGGTGTGTCTTGGCATTAGAATGTGTGTAATTGTCCCGCTGAAAAAATAAAACTCTATCCCAGGGTTAGGTTTTCAGAAGACTTTGGCGGGTGCTCCTCTACATATTTACCTGGGCTTTGCTCCTATCATATTAATTGTGAGCCTGACAAACTCCCCATTCACTGCCAGTGACAAGCATACCCATAACATGATGCTAGCAACACAATACTTGAAAATACAAAAGATCAACAATATTGTAGGGTGAAAAAAAATACAAAATTCCCTTAAATTGATGACTTTTTGCAAATCCAATCAGTTTTCCACGTTGATTCAATTTCAATACATTGAATATTTTGGTTGAAATGAGGTGGAAACAACATTGATTCAACCAGTTTGTGCCCAGTGGGCTACAACACAGCACAGAGTGAAACCCTCTGTATTTTCAAGTATTGTGGTGTTAGCATCATGTTATGTGTATGTTTGTCACCAGCAGGGACTGGGGAGTTTGTCAGGATCAAAATAAACATGAAAGGAAAACCCACCTCAGTCTTCTGAAAACCCTGGGATAGAGTTTACATTTTGGAAAATTACACACATTTTAATGCCAAATACACACAACAATGGCTTTCCAATAGGTGTTGAGTGTTCCTGAGTGGTCCAGTCTCAGGCCTGATTTAAATCTGATTGAAAATCAGAGACAAGGTTTGGATATTGCTGTCCATCAATGATTCCCAGCCAAATTTAGTTGTGCAAAGTTGGTAGAATCTCATTCAAAATGATTCACAGCCCTAATGGCTGCAAAAGGTGCTCCCTCCATGTATTAACTCTGGGGTGTAGACATAGGCAATCAACACATCTTCATTTTTTTTCACTGAACATGTGGATTAGGTTTTGTAGATACAGTATGTATAAACAAATCCAACGTTATCCCTCTGTAGCTCAGCTGGTAGAGCACGGTGCTTGTAACGCCAAGGTAGTGGGTTTGATCCCCGGGACCACCCATACACAAAAATGTATGCACGCATGACTGTAAGTCGCTTTGGATAAAAGCGTCTGCTAAATGGCATATTATTATATTATTATTATTAAATATAACTTTAAGGCAGCAAAATGTGAAGACTGTGCAAGGAATGTGTAATATTTCACTAGGCACTGTATCTACCCTGACTCTGCAGGTGTTGATGAGAGTGAGTGCTAATCTATAACAGCAACAAAAAAATTTGAGGCCAAAATGTATAGCCATGTGCCCGTGTTAATGTGTAATTTCAGTATGAGTTTATAACATGCTTTTCTTTCATGTTTTCTCATCTCACAGCTGGCATCTGGAGAGAATTTATCAATTCCCGTCTGCTTGGAATTCTGTTAATATCTGTTACTATATTTTCCCAAAATCTCAGAGGAATCTCCAAACATATTCATTAAAGTGTAATTACAAACATTTGTGGTATACTTCAATTAAGTCCCACACAGACTATATGTGAGACTATAATAAGATTTGCAAATATCCAAGGGAAACTGAGTGCAGTGAAATGAAATGTAGATTAATTAAATAGGCTGGAGAGAGACATCTGTGCAGATTCAATATCAACAAAACTTTTGCTAACACAGAGCATATTTATAGTGCCTTCAGAAAGTATTCATACCGCTTTACTTTTCATCATTTTGTTGTGTTACAGCTTGAATTTAAAAGTGATTAAATTGAGATTTTGTGTCACTGATCTACACACAACACCCCATAATGTCAAAGTGGAATTTTGTTTGAAAATTTAAAAAAGATGAAATGTCTTGAGTCAATAAGTATTCAACCCCTTTGTTATGGCAAGCCTACTGTAAATGAATTCAGGAGTAAAAATGTGCTTAACAAATCGCATAATAAGTTGCATGGGCTAATTCCGTGTTGAATAATAGTGGTTAACATGATTGTTTAATGACTACCCCATATCTGTACCCCACACATACTGTACAATTATCTGTAAGGTCATTCAATCGAGTAGTGAATTTCAAGCACAGATTCAACCACAAAAACCAGGGAGGATTTTCAATGCCTCGCAAAGAAGGGCACTGATTGGTAGATGAGTAAAAATAAAATATCAGACGCTGAATATCCCTTTGAGCATGGGGAAGTTATTAATGGCTGCATCATATTATGGGTATGCTTGTCATTGACAAGGGCTAGGGAGTTTTTAAGGATAAAAATAAACGGAATGCAGCTATAAGCACAAGCAAAAGCCTAGAGTAAAACATGGTTTAGTCTGCTTTCCAACAGACACTGGGAGATGAGTTAACCTTTCAGCAGGACAATAATCTAAAACACAAGGACAACTCTACACTGGATTTGCTTACCAAGATGACATTGAATGTTCCTGAGTGGCCTAGTTACAGTTTTGACATAAATCGGCTTGAAAATCTATGGCAAGACTTAAAAATGGCTGTCTAGCAATGATCAACAATCAACTGGACAGAGCTTGTAGAATTTTGTACAATCCAGGTGTGCAAAGCTCTTAGAGACTGTAAACACCACCAAAGGTGCTCCACAAAGTACTGACTAGGGTGTGAATACTTATGTAAATTAGATATTTCTGTATTTAATTTTCAATAAATTAGCAAACATTTCTAAAAGCTTGTTTTCACTTTGTCATTATGGGGTATTGTGTGTAGATGGGTGAGACTGAATATATATTTAATCCATTTTCAATTCAGGCTGTAACATAACAAAATGTGGAATAAATCAAGGGGTATGAATACTTTCTGAAGGCACTCTACATGTAGAACGGAGACAGTTATCCATATTATTTGACCAAACATATACAATCCATACCTTAAGTATACATCCCTCACTCCTGTTTCTCAGAATTTCTGGTATTGTTAAAGTGCCTGGAAACCATTTCATTGCTGTGCTTCCTTTTTCCATTCCAAAGCCTGGTCTCCATTGATGTGTTTTGAAACATCAACACCATCAAATGCAACTAAATTACTCAAGTTTTTCATGCAGCACCTAGCAATATACACGGATGAAATGTTATTTGTCTGCTGAATTCTACGTGTAATCATGTTCCTATTTCCAAATAGGATTGGCCTGAGGTATTATCCAGGCTTTAAACTTCAGAGAATATACAAATCATTCGGAAAGTATTCAGACCCTTCCCTTTTTCCACATTTTGTTAAGTTACAGCCTTATTATAAAATTGATTTTAAAACATTTTTATCATCAATCTACTCACAATACCCTATAATGACAAAGCAAAAAAAGGTTTTTAGAAAGTTTTGCAAATGTATAAAAATAAAAAATATAATATTTACATAAGTATTCAGACCCTTTGCTATGAGACTCGAAATTGAGCTCAGGTGCATCCATTGAACATCATTGAGATTTTTCAACAACTTGATTAGACTCCACCTGTGGTAAATTCAATTGATTGGACATGATTTGGAAAGGCACACACTGTCTATATAAGGTCCCACTGTTGACAGTGCATGTCAGAGCAAAAACCAAGCCATGAGGTCGAAGGAATTATCCGTAGAGCTCCGAGACAGGATTGTGTTGAGGCACAGATCTGGAAAGGGTACCAAAAAATGTCTGCAGCATTGAAGGTCCCCAAGAACACAGTGGCCTCCATCATTCTTAAATGAAAGAAGTTTGGAACCACCAAGACTCTTCCTAGAGCTGGCCGCCAGGCCAAACTGAGCAATCGGGGGAGAAGGGCCTTGGTCAGGGAGGTGAACAAGAATCCGATGGTCACTCTAACAGAGCTCCAGAGTTCCTCTGTGGAGATGGGAGAACCTTCCAGAACGACAACCATCTCTGCAGCACTCAACCAATCAGGCTTTTATGGTAGAGTGGCCAGACGGAAGCCACTCTTCAGTAAAATGCACATGACAGCCCGCTTGGAGTTTGCTAAAAGACACCTAAAGGACTCTCAGACCATGAGAAACAAGATTCTCTGGTCTGATGAAACCAAGATTGAACTCTTTGGCCTGAATGCCAAGCGTAACGTCTGGCGGAAACCTGGCATCATCCCTACGGTGAAGCATGGTGGTGGCAGCATCATGCTGTCGGAATACTTTTCAGAGGCAGGGACTGGGAGACTAGTCAGGATCGAGGGAAAGATTAACAAAGTACAGAGAGATTCTTGATGAAAGCCTGCTCCAGAGCACTCAGGACCTCATATTGGGGCAAATGTTCACCTTCCAACAGGACTTTGACCCTAAGCACACAGCCAAGACAACGCAGGAGTGGCTTCGGGACAAGTCTCTGAATGTCCTTGAGTGGCCCAGCCAGAGCCTGGACTTGAACCCGATCGAACGTCCCTGGAGAGACCTGAAAATAGCTGTGCAGCGATATCCAACCTGACAGAGCTTGAGAGGATGTGCAGAGAAGAATGGGAGAAACTCCCCATATACAGGTGTACCAAGCATGTACCGTCATACCCAAAAAGACTAAATGCTGTAATCGCTGCCAAAGATGCTTCAAGAAAGTACTTAATAATGGGTCTGAATACTTATGTAAATTTGATATTTCAGTTTTGTATTTTTAATAAATGTGTAAACATTTCTAAAAACCAGTTTTTGCTTTGTCATTATGGGGTATTGTGTGTAGACTGATGAGGAAGAAAAAAAAAAAACTATTTAATCCATTTTAGAATAAGGCTGTAATGTCACAAAATGTTGAAAAAGTGAAGTGGCCTAAATGCATTCCGAATGCACTGTAAATTGTCAGCAACAGTGAAATGGGCTACTTCTTATGTTAATTAATGAGGAGGTGGAACACACCTCAATTCAAACTGTTGTTAGAAAATCTAACTAAAATAATTAGAAATTGACAAGTTAAAACACAAGCTATAGATAATTAGCAGGCAGCGTGCCTTGGTTTGAGGGCAGCATGGGTTAACTGTCCTGTTGCATAACAATCACATTTTGGAACAGTGAGTGCATTCTGACAGCGCATAAAAGAGATATTTGGTTAAAATCAGATCCACTAAATGTAGAGTAACTGATGTACTAGTCAAGACGAGACTAAAGTCACACTAGCCACCACAGAAGTACAGTACCAATTGAATTATTATTGTAATTTTCCGCCGTCAAAATCAATCAGGTTCGATGTGATTGGATTGCACAGCTAAGGTATAGTGTGTCGTCGTGGCACCCAGTGTAAATTAAGTGAGGGAAGAAAAACTGTTTTATTTTGTAATAAGAATTCTTTACAGGGCTTGGAAAATGGGAAGATATACTTCGACTCAAGGGACTGATTTTTCACTTGGAATGACTTCTCTGGTCCATTCATCTCCTGGCCAATAAAGTGTAGGATCCTGTAGAGGCCTTGTCATTTTGGAGATTTTGTGTCGGAGCTGAGGAATTACAGCTCACCTCTCTGATAACATGTTCCTAATGCCTGTGGCAGATAGACAGAGCTAGGAAGGCACATAATGGACCTCAATTTAAAAGCATAGGTAGACAGAGTCCAGGCATCTTCAAAAGACATTATCTGCCAAATAGCTCATAGAAAGTATCTGCACTAAAGGAAGGAGTACACCGACCAATGAATCTGCCTGATAGCTCTAACCCCAGGGCAGGACTTGCATTAGAATACTTCAAATAGGATTAATCCCTTTCAGCAGACTAAGTTTATGTTGCCTTTTTTTTGGAAGAAAAAAAATTCTGACATAAGCTAACAAAAACTGCATTGAATAAGCAGCCTCTCTGTTAGCTGTGTATTGGCCATATACCACAACCCCCCGAGGTGCCTTATTGCCTTATTGCTATTATAAACTGGTTACCAACGTAATTAGAACAGTAAAAATATGTGTTTTTGTCATACCCGTGGTATACAGTCTGATATACCACGGCTTTCAGCCAATCAGCATTCAGGGCTCGAACCACCCGGTTTATAAAGGGTCTTATACAATGGGTGGTTCTAATCCTGAATGCTGATTGGTTAAAACCGCATTCCAGCCGGTGTCTATTCCACAAGTTACCACCGGCTAAATCTATGGCGTTAAAATGCCTATTTACTCTGTTCCATCTGATTGCGCAATCCACTGTCTCATCAGCCCAGCCAGGCAATTTATAAACTTGATCTCCACTATAAAAAGCATCTAGACATTATCTCACATTTCTTTTAGACTAACATTTCGTTTTCAACAGCGGAGATTTGTATAAACCTGGCTGTCTGTCTCTCCGACATTTGCAACATTCTTTCAATATTCAAATTCGATCTCCAGCTATCCCATAGTAATTAACGTGTCGGGAGTCGGGATGAGACAGACAGGCAGGCAGTATTTCTCAGCCAGTCGAAATCATGAATCAGCTGGCATCATTTTTATGGATATATACAAAGAAATGCAAATTGAAAAACTGTAAAACGAAATGAAGTGCAGTTAGTTTGCAGTCTTTTCAGCTTCAGTTTTATGTGATTGTTTTAGCTGTGGTCTAGCTCCTCTGAACAACGTGTCCTGACGAGTGAGAAAATGTTCAATGCCAGGCGAAATCGCTCCTCATTAGCTTATTGTAGTGGATGTATCCAAATAAATGTCACTAGAAAACAGCTTAAACAAATGCAAATGTTATTCTGGCTGCACTGTTTGACATGACTGTAAGTTAGCCGTAGTTGGCTAGCTAGCAAAGCAAGGGATAAGAACGTTGCCAGCCAGTATGGCAATGGAACATTTAGAACGAACGACTGGGTCACGTCCATAGATACAAAACAAAAGACTGAATGACTGGGTCACGTCTCTGGCAACCGAACCGATAGAACGAACAACCAGCCGGCTTGGCTAGCAACCATAGATTTGTGTCTGGACTATATCTTGTGGAAGGATGAAATAGTATGAATAAATTCATCAAAATAACGTTTTTAATGAAAATATGTCAATCATTATTTGAGTATGTTGGTAACCAGTTGTATAAAAGTGATAATTTCCTCGAAGCCAGTGTTTGGAGGATATATTTTCACGGTTTGCCGGCACTCGACTTCATCTCTGGCCTAACAACACCCGTGCCAATATATCCTCCAAACACTGGCTTCTCTGCATTGTCACTTAATTATACCATGGCTTGTTGAATACTGCTTTATGATTGGCTTGAATGGCATTCTAGAGCGTGCATTATTTAAGCAATAATGCCCGAAGCTGCGTGGTATGGCCAATATACAACGGCTAAGGGCTGTTCTTAGGCACAATGCAAGTGTCTGGATACAACCCTTAGCCATGATATATTGGCCATATACCACAAATCCTTGAGGTGCCTTGTTGCTATTATAAACTGTTTACCAATGTAATTAGAGCAGTACAAATACATGTTTTGCCATAACCTTGGTATACGGTCTGATATACCACGGCTGTCAGCCAATTAGCATTCAGGGCTCAAACCACCCAGTTTATAATTCCCTATAATGCACAGTATAATTCAATGACTATGAAGTTAATTCTTACATGTTCTATGTTTGAGCTACTTTTGAAAGCAAAAGTAAAATGAACCTTTATTGGCATTGGCAATATTTTCATAATAGCAAGCTAGGACTGATGGTTTGGTTAGCTAAGTTTGCAAGTATGTTTGTTTGGTTACCAAGTCAACTACTGTAGCTAGTCAACTTTCTAGCTACTTCAGTGGATGTTGAACACATTTCTACCAGCAAATGAACACATTTCTAGCTGCAAATGTGTTAAATTAGAGCTGTGTTATAAGCTGGATAATCAACTCGGTGCTCTATGCGTTCTCTGGAAAATAATGCAACTATGTTGAAGGCCAGTGCCACTCATGGCACACACCTTCCACGTTGTGCAATATTTTCCAGAGAACGCATAGAGCACCGAGTTGATTATCCCTTACATAATATAAAAAACAGTATTACACATTCTAGTCTATTTTCACATTTATCTGCTTCGATGATGACTTTCATGTTGGCACAACCATACTACTACATACCATACTTTTGTACAACCATATTACCACAAATGAGGAAAACATGCATATTTAACAGGACTCGTCTGGTGTGAGAGGCGGTAAGGTCAAGTGCAGTGAAATGAGCACACGTGCACCATCATGGACACTGTTTGTCCCTGGTCGACATACATTGACCCTGTTTAATCAAGTGCTTATGGTAGGCTTTGACAGAGGTCTGTGTAATCCCTCCACAGTAACAGCCCCCCTTTAGCCCCTCCACTAACTCCCTTCAGTCCTCTCACCCCTGGTCTCTGCACCACTACATCTAATTGTCTCCTCCAAGTTTACCCCAGCAGGACAGAATGGATTAATCAAGGAAAGCCCCATCCTTAAGTGACTCAATGAAGCCCAGGCTCAATATGGCAAATGAGCCAGAGAGGATAACACTGTCAACACGTGAGGGATTCAATGTTTTGTGTGTGTGTGTGTGTGTGTGTGTGTGTGTGTGTGTGTGTGTGTGTGTGTGTGTGTGTGTGGTGTGTTTGTGGTGTGTGGGTACGTACGTGTGTGCGTGCGTGCGTGCTTGAGGGTAGTTTCACCTCAAAAAGCACAAGAAAGAGGATTTCAACATCCACCATCTCAGATTGTTCTGAAATCATTTATTTTGTTAAAAAAGGATACAATTTTAGACAGAGAATTTGTCAGACACAGAGAACTGATACTATATTCTCGTTGTTGGGTTGGGATTGCCGTGGGGTGTGGGGGGTCCATGAGTTTTTTTATTTGGATTCCTCTTGTCTTACTCATTGTTAGAAATCGGATGTTAGGTACTATATTTATTTAATATTATATAAATCCTCTAAATTAAAATTGCCAATTTGGGTGCAATCAATTAGCTTAATTTCTCAGAGCTCAAAATATATTTCAACAAATTAATGTTGCAGGAATGCTAATCTTATCTGTTTCTAACTACAGAAACAATTTCATGAAATGATATGGAACGACCCTTGAAAGAGTAGCGATAGAGTTTAGTTTCTGTGTCTTGTGGGTGAATACGTTTGGTTTTTTGCTCCCTCAACTTCTCTCATGAAATCCCCTGAGATATCAACAGGAAATTGCTTTTCGGTTCAGAAGCCACTAAGACACATTAGAAGTCGTAATGGACTTTGCCAAGGCGAGGGGCGGCAGGCTGGTGTTGATTGTGCCTACAGCTGAAAACGCTTCACACCTCTGCATTATTCATGTCTCTATTACAATTATTGTCCTAATTGTAATAATGTTTGGGCGGCAAACTGCTTTAAAGGAAAAGAAAGCTTCTCCTCTCTCTCTTCTCTCGCTCTCTCTTTCTCTCTCCTTCATTTTAGGATGAGAATGCTAATGTGATAGTTTTTCATCCAACAGGATTATAGTCTCCATTTATGAAGATGATAACTTGTGTTGCTTGAAAGTCAAAAATAGTTTGGGACTGATCACGCCTCTTAGCTTAATTGCGCTGCTGTTGTGCCCTACTGATGTGTGATGGCTTCGGAAACTAAAGGAAAGAAGGTGGCTGCTGCTGATGCCCTATGTCATTCTTGCATCCCATGCCCCCTAAACCAGGACATCCTAAACTTTTCCTCTCAAGGCTCAATTATAAGAGTGTCACATGCCTCATGGGTCTTTTCAATAATTAAATTATCAAAATTATATACTGGTCAAATATTTTATACAGGGGTGGAAAAATATAATATATATTTGTTTGAGATCTAGAAGTAGCCTGCAGAGCTAGAAGTAGCCCATAATTAGCCAAGCACAAGTCAATCAGAGAGAAGGCTTCTTTCTCCACAGTGTTCTGGTGCAGCATTTGTTAAAAGGAAGATATTATTAGGTTAGTGGTTTTATGATTTACATATTTTTTAAAAGGTGTAAGAAAGTCTAATGTGTATAGAGTTAAATGTAACCCTGCCTTGTTATAAAGTCTACTGTGTATAGTGGAAAATGTAACCCTGCCTTACATAACGCTTACATAATGAATAATTGCAGAAAAGCACTGTAATCAGATAAACAAAACAAATTGTTTTAAAATACTTTTCTAAATTGAAACCTGTCTGTCTCAAACTCCACTGCTTAACATTGTGTGCATAGAGTGAAATTAATATTAAAAGACATTGTAACCATTATTTGCTATAGTAGTTCATTAAACTTCAGAGTATGTTGTCCATTGAAGTCGTTGTCTCTGGCTCTTTTGATATCAGATTCAGAAAGAATAATGATAAGGTTTGTGGTAGTTTGAAAGGGTTTGATCCACCTTACAAGAAAAACCCCAGCGCCATAGTCATAGCACAGATGTAAAGGGAAGCTATAATAATATCTTCTCATAGTCTACGAATAGGACCCAGAGTTTTACCAGACCAGGTCATAAGATCAGGACAAACTCCAGGCCCCAGAACATAAACTGTTGCCCCTCAACTTGCACCACCCTCCTTTTTATCATTATACAAAGTATCATTACACTATATATAGTGCCTTCAGAAAGTATTCACACCCCTTGACTTTTTCAACATTTTGTTGTGTTACAGCCTGAATGTAAAATGTATTATATTGAGATTGTTTTGTCACTTGCCTACACATAATACCCCATAATCTCAAAATTGAATTATGTTTGTAGACATTTTTACGAATTAAATTAAAAATGATGAAATGTCTTGAGTCTGTGCAAATCATAAAAGACTATTGTCAATTCTGCATGAGCTGTTTTCCATCCCACCACATTAGCCACTGAGAATGATTATAATTACATCTTGTCTTGACAACAGTGTCTCACACATAGGAAGATTATCTCAGACAAAGATCGTGGCAGAGGTTCACACAAGAAGAGAGAATAGAAAGAGGAAAATGCAGAAATGAGGAAGGGGGAAAGGAGGAAAAGGACAGAAGAGGTACAATAGAACCGAGACAAAAAACTAAATAAAAATACCTACAGTATACAGCATTCTTTCTTCTGAAAGTATTCAGACCCCTTGACTTTTCCACATTTTGTTACAGCCTTATTCTAAAATATATATTTTGCAATCTACACACAATAGCCCATAATGACAAAGCGAAAATCATAAATACCTTATTTACATAAGTATTCAGACCCTTTGCTATGAGACTCGAAATTGAGCTCAGGTGAATCCTGTTTCCATTGATCAACCTTGAGGTTTCTGCAACTTGTTTAGAGTCCACCTGTGGTAAATCCAATTGATTGGACATGATTTGGAAATGCACACACTTTTCTACATAAGGTCCCACAATTGACAGTTTATGTCAGAGCAAAAACCAAGCCATGAGGTCGAAGGAATTCACTGTAGAGCTCCGAGACAGGATCGTGTCGGAGGCACAGATCTGGAGAAGGGTACCAAAACATTTCATCATTCTTAAATGGAAGAAGTTTGGAGCCAACAAGACTCCTCCTAGAGCTGGCCGAGGGAGAAGGGCCTTGGTCAGGGAGGTGAACAAGAACCCAGTGGTCACTCTGATAGAGCTCCAGAGTTCCTCTGTCGAGATGGGAGAACCTTCCAGAAGGACAACCATCTCTGCAGCACTCCACCAATCAGGCCTTTATGGTAGAGTGGCCAGACGGAAGCCACTCCTCAGTGAAAGGCACATGACATCCTACTTGGAGTTTGCCAAAAGCACCTAAAGGACTCTCAGACAATGAAAAACAAGATTCTCTGGTCTGATTAAACTAAGATTGAACTCTTTGGCCTGAATGCCAAACATCACGTCTGGAGGAAACCTGGCACAATCCCTACGTGGTGGTGGCAGCATCATGCTGTGGGGATGTTTTTCAGCGGCAGAGACTGAGAGACTAGTCAGGATCGAGGGAAAGATGAACTGAGCAAAGTACATAGAGATTCTTGATGAAAACCTGCTCCAGAGCGCTCAGGACCTCGGACTGGGGCGAAGGTAAACCTTCCAACAGGACAACAACCCGAAGCACACATTCAAGACAACGCAGGAGTGGCTTTGGGTCAATTCTCTGAATGTCCTTGAGTGGCCCAGCCAGACCCTGGTCTTGAACCCGATCAAACATCTCTGGAGAGACTTGAAAATAGCTGTGCAGTGATGCTCCCCATCCAACCTGACAGAGCTGGAGAGGATCTGCAGAGAAGAATGGAGAAACTCCTGAAATACAGGTGTAATAAGCTTGCAGCATCATACCCAAGAAGAGTTGAGGCTGTAATTGCTGCCAAAGGTGCTTCAACAAAGTACTGAGAAAAGTGTCTGAATATTTATGTAAATGTGTTATTTCCGTTTTTTATTTTTAATACATGTGCAAAACTTTCTAAACACCTGTCTTTGCTTTGTCATTATATATATTTTTTAATCAATTTTAGAATAAGGCTGTAATGTAACAAAATGTGGAAAAAGTGAAGAGGTCTGAATACCTTCCGAATGCACTGTATTCCAAAATATGCATCCTTTTTGCAATAAGGCACTAAAGTAAAACTGCAAAAAATTTGGCAAAGAAATGAACTTTATATCCTGAATACAAAGTGTTATGTTATCTTTCCAACAGACACTGGGAGTTGCTTACCAAGACGACATTGAATGTTCCTAAGTGGCCGAGTTACCATTTTTACTTCAATCAGCTTGAAAGTCTATGGCAAGACTTGAAAATGGCTGTCTAGCAATGATCAACAACCAACTAAAGGGTAGAGCTGCTGCTTTCAAGGAGCGGGACTCTAACCAGGACGCTTATAAGAAATCCTGCTATGCCCTCCGGCGAACCATCAAACAGGCAAAGCGTCAATACAGGACTAAGATTGAACCTACTACACCGGCTCCGAAACTGCGGATGTGGCAGGGCTTGCAAACTATTACAGACTACAAAGGGAAGCCCAGCCACAAGCTGCACAGTGACACTAGCCTACCAGATGAGCTAAATTACTTCAATACGTGCTTCGAGGCAAGCAACACTGTCTTCACTGACATTTTCAACCTGTCCCTGACTGAGTCTGTAATATCTACATGTTTCAAGCAGACCACCATAGTCCCTGTGCCCAAGAACACCAAGGTAACCTGCATAAATGACTACTGACCCGTAGCACTCACGTCTGTATCCATGAAGTGCTTTGAAAGGCCGTGGCTCACATAAACACCATCATCAAATCAGAAACCCTAGAACCACTCCAATTCGCATACCGCCCTAACAGATCCACAGATGACGCAATCTCTATTGCACTCCACACTGCCTTTTATCACCTGAACAGAACACCTACGTGAGAATGCTGTTCATTGACTACAGCGCAGTGTTCAACACCATAGTGCCCAAGAAGCTTATCACTAACCTAAGGACCCTGGGACTAAACACCTCCCTCTGCAACTGGATCCTGGACTTCCTGACTGGCTGCCCCCAGGTGGTAAGGGTAGGCCACAACACATATGCCACGCTGATCCTCAACACGGGGGCCCCTCAGTGGCGCGTGCTTAGTCCCCTCCTGTACTCCCTGTTCACCCAAGACTGCCTGGCCAACCATGACTCCAACACCATCATTAAGTTGGAGAGGGTTGAGCTAACGTGCACTAATGTGATTAGCATGACGGTTGTAAGTAACAGCAAACTTTCCTGGACAAAGACATGTCTTATATGGGCAGAAAGGTTAAATTCTTGTTAATCTAACTGTGCTGTCCAATTTACAGTTGCTATTACAGTGGGAAAATCCATGCTATTGTTTGAGGAGAGTGCACAAAAAAAAACGTATCACGGCAACTGGTTTGATACATTCAACTCTAAAGGTAAATAATGTACTTACATTCAGTAATCTTGCTCTGATTTGTCATCCTAAGGGTAGCTTAGTTTTGTTTGTATAAAATCCATTTTTATATACAAATGCAGGAACTGGGTTCTACAGATTGAACCAATGCTGTCTCTTGCTCCTCACCCACCCCGCCCGGCCATCTAGACGTGTGAAATTGAGTGTATAAGCTAATGATCCATCATGTATGACATTCCTGTGAGTGTGTAAACTTACCTTTTGTATTACCATATAATTTTTGTATGTTCTCTGTAGTTAAAGTGGGGAGAACAAGGATTTGATACACTGCCGATTTTGCAGGTTTTCCTACTTACAAATCATGTAGAGGTCTGTAATTTTTATCATAGGTACACTTCAACTGTGAGAGACGGAATCCAAAACAGAAATCCAGAAAATCACATTGTATGATTTTTAAGTAATTAATTTGCATTTTATTGCATGTATTTGATCACCTACCAACCAGTAAGAATTCCGGCTCTCACAGACCTGTTCGTTTTTCTTTAAGAAGCCCTCCTGTTCTCCACTCATTACCTGTATTAACTGCACCTGTTTGAACTCGTTACCTGTAAAAAAGACACCTGTCCACACACTCAATCAAACAGACTCCAACCTCTCCACAATGGCCAAGACCAGAGAGCTGTGTAAGGACATCTGGGATAAAATTGTAGACCTGCACAAGGCTGGGATGGGCTACAGGACAACAGGCAAGCAGCTTGGTGAGAAGGCAACAACTGTTGGCGCAATTATTAGAAAATGGAAGAAGTTCAAGATGACGGTCAATCACCCTCGGTCTGGGGCTCCATGCAAGATCTCACCTCGTGGGGCATCAATGATCATGAGGAAGGTGAGGGATCAGCCCAGAACTACACGGCAGGACCTAGTCAATGACCTGAAGAGAGCTGGGACCACAGTCTCAAAGAAAACCATTAGTAACACACTACGCCGTCATGGATTAAAATCCTGCAGCGCACACAAGGTCCCCCTGCTCAAGCCAGTGCATGTCCAGGCCCATCTGAAGTTTGCCAATGACCATCTGGATGATCCAGAGGAGGAATGGGAGAAGGTAATGTGGTCTGATGAGACAAAAATAGAGCTTTTTGGTCTAAACTCCACTCGCCGTGTTTGGAGGAAGAAGAAGGATGAATACAACCCCAAGAACACCATTCCAACCGTGAAGCATGGAGGTGGAAACATCATTCTTTGGGGATGCTTTTCTGCAAAGGGGACAGGACGACTGCACCGTATTGAGGGGAGGATGGATGAGGCCATGTATCGCGAGATCTTGGCAAACAACCTCCTTCCCTCAGTAAGAGCATTGAAGATGGGTCGTGGCTGGGTCTTCCAGCATGACAATGACCCGAAACACACAGCCAGGGCAACTAAGGAGTGGCTCCGTAAGAAGCATCTCAAAGTCCTGGAGTGGCCTAGCCAGTCTCCAGACCTGAACCCAATAGAAAATCTTTGGAGGGAGCTGAAAGTCCGTATTGCCCAGCGACAGCCCCGAAACCTGAAGGATCTGGAGAAGGTCTGTATGGAGGAGTGGACCAAAATCCCTGCTGCAGTGTGTGCAAACCTGGTCAAGACCTACAGGAAACGTATGATCTCTGTAATTGCAAACAAAGGTTTCTGTACCAAATATTAAAGTTCTGATTTTCTGATCAAATACTTATGTCATGCAATAAAATGCTAATTAATTACTTAAAAATCATACAATGTGATTTTCTGGATTTTTGTTTTAGATTCCGTCTTGCACAGTTGAAGTGTACCTATGATAAAAATTACAGACCTCTACATGCTTTGTAAGTAGGAAAACCTGCAAAATCGGCAGTGTATCAAATACTTGTTCTCCTCACTGTACATACATACATACATATATATATATATATACATACACACATACACATACACACATACATATACACACATACACACCCACATACATTCATACATACATACATACACATACATATCCTTTAAAAATATATATATATATTCCCCTTTATTACTTTCCAACCCCGCCACCCTTTCCCCACTTGGACTAAACTAGTGAACAACAAACTCATGTTTTTTTGTTTGTATTATCTTTTACCAGATCTAATATGTTATATTCTCCTACATTCATTTCACATTTCCACAAACTTCAAAGTGTTTCCTTTCAAATGGTATCAAGAATATGCATATCCTTGCTTCAGGTCCTTGTCACGATCGTCTATAAAGGGAGCAGACCAATACGCAGCGTTGCGAGTGAACATGATGACTTTAATTAGAAAAGCACGTCAATACAAAACAAAAGACGAAAGTGAAGTCCAACAGCGACAATGACTGAACTTGGAACAAAAACCCACAACACCCAAGAGAAAACACACAGTATAAATATGGCTCCCAATCAGAGATAACGAGCCGACAGCTGACACTCGTTACCTCCGATTGGGAGTCAATGACCAAACCTAGAAATAAACGTGACAGAAATGCAACCATAGAAAATCACCCAAAACCCAACAAAACACAATACACCCTGGCTCAAATACAAAAGTCCTGGAGCCAGAGTGTCACAGTACCCCCCCCTAAAGGTGCGAACTCCGGGCGCACCAGCATACAGTCTAGGGGAGGGTCTGGGTGGGCGTCTGTCCACGGTGGCGGTTCTGGCCCTGGTCGTGGTCCCCACCCCACCTTAGTCACTACCCGCCTCCGTAGCCTCCTCCACATGACCACCCCCCAACTAAACCCCACTGGATTAAGGGGCGGCACCGGACTAAAGGGCAGCACCGGACTAAGGGGCAGCACCGGACTAAGGGGCAGTACCGGACTAAGGGGCAGCACCAGGATAAGGGGCAGCACCGGGCTAAGGGACAGCACCGGACTCAATGGCGGATCCTTGCTGGCTGGCTCTGGCGGATCCTGGCTGGACGGCTCTGGCGGATCCTGGCTGGACGGCTCATGGCTGGCTGAAGGATCTGGCTGCTCATGGCTGGCTGACGGATCTGGCTGCTCATGGATGGCTGACGGATCTGGCTGCTCATGGCTGGCCGACGGATCTGGCTGCTCATGGCTGGCCGACGGATCTGGCTGCTCATGGCTGGCTGAAGGCTCTGGCTGATCCTGTCTGGCGGAAGGCTCTGGCTGATCCTGTCTGGCGGAAGGCTCTGGCTGATCCTGTCTGGCGGAAGGCTCTGGCTGATCCTGTCTGGCGGAAGGCTCTGGCTGATCCTGTCTGGCAGAAGGCTCTGGCTGATCCTGTCTGGCAGAAGGCTCTGGCTGATCCTGTCTGGCGGAAGGCTCTGGCTGATCCTGTCTGGCAGAAGGCTCTAGCGGCTCCGGTCTGGCGGACGGCTCTGACGGCTCATGGCAGACGGGCGGCTTAAGCGCCTTTGGGCAGACGGGCAGTTCAGGCCCCGTTGGGCAGACGGCAGACTCTGGCCGTCTGAGGCGCACCGTAGGCCTGAAGCGTGGTGCCGGAACTGGAGGTACCGGGCTGAGGACGCGCATCTCAGGGCTAGTGCGGGGAGAAGCAACAGGGCATGCTGGACCCTGGGGACTCACATAACGCCTAGTGCGGAGAGCCGGAACAGGGCATGCTGGACCCTGGGGACTCACATAACGCCTAGTGCGGAGAGCAGCAACAGGACGCACAGGACTCGGGGAACACACAGGAGGCTTGGTGCGTGGTGTAGGCACTGGTGGTACTGAGCTGGAGCGGGGAGGTGGCGCCGGAAATACCGGACCGTGCAGGCTTACAGGCCCCCTTGAGCACTGAGCCTGCCCAACCTTACCCGGGTTGATGCTCCCCGTCGCCCGACCAGTACGGGGAGGTGGAATAACCCGCACCGGCCTATGTGGGCGAACCGGGAACACCATGCGTAAGGCTGGTGCCATGTACGCCGGCCCGAGAAGACGCACTGGTAGCCGGATGCGTTGGGCCGGCTTCATGACTTCTGGCTCAACGCTCACTCTAACCCGGCCGATACGTGGAGCTGGGATGGTGACGCACACCACAGGCGTAGTGCGTAGAGCAGGAACCGGCCGGGCTGGGCTGGCGACGCACATCGTGGACCTGGTGCGTGGAGTAGGAACAGGCCGAGCTGGGCTGGCGACGCACATCGTGGACCTGGTGCGTGGAGTAGGAACAGGCCGGTCCGTACCGGGAACACACACCACTGGCCTTAACTGGGGATCAGGAACGGGCCGGACCGGACTGGTAACACACCTCAGTCTCTCACTCCGTGCCACAACAACTTCCCTCCCTCTACTCGCCAATGGCTCCCGTAATCCGAAAGCCTTCTCTCCACCTCTACCAGTGGCAGCCTCCTGCTGCCCAGCCGCCCAAGCCATGTGCCCCCCCAAAAAAATTATTTGGGGTTGCCTCTCATCCTTCCGACGATGGCCCTGCCGACGCCGTTGCTCCTCTCTCCGTCGCCTCTCCACTGTCTCGCTCCATGGACGGCGATCCATCCCATCCAGGATTTCCTCCCAAGTCCATGACCCTTTTCCGTCCAGTATCTCCTCCCATGTCCATGAATCCTTTATAGGTGGATACTGTTGCCGCCTGACACGCTGCTTGGTCCTATTACGGTGGGTTTTTCTGTCACGATCGTCTATAAAGGGAGCAGACCAATACGCAGCGTTGCGAGTGAACATGATGACTTTAATTAGAAAAGCACGTCAATACAAAACAAAAGACGAAAGTGAAGTCCAACAGCGACAATGACTGAACTTGGAACAAAAACCCACAACACCCAAGAGAAAACACACAGTATAAATATGGCTCCCAATCAGAGATAACGAGCCGACAGCTGACACTCGTTACCTCCGATTGGGAGTCAATGACCAAACCTAGAAATAAACGTAACAGAAATGCAACCATAGAAAATCACCCAAAACCCAACAAAACACAATACACCCTGGCTCAAATACAAAAGTCCTGGAGCAAGAGTGTCACAGTCCTGAGCTACAGGCAGTTAGATTTGGATATGTAATATTAGGTGAAAATTGAAAGACAGGGTCAGATCCTTAAGAGATTAACAGCTTCTACCCCCAAGCCATAAGACTCCTGAACAGCTAATCAAATGGCTACCCGGACAACTTGCATTGACCCGCCTCTCCCCACCCCCATTTTCGTGTTATTATTTTTTACACTGCTGCTTCTCGCTGTTTATTATCTATGTATAGTCACTTTACCCGTACCTACAGTGGCTTGCAAAATTATTCACCCCCCTTGGCATTTTTCCTATTTTGTTGCCTTACAACCTGGAATTAAAATGGATTTTTTGGGGGTTTGTATCATTTGATTTACACAACATGCCTACCACTTTGAAGATGCAAAATATTTTTTATTGTGAAACAAACAAGAAATAAGACAAAAAAACAGAAAACTTGAGCGTGCGTAACAATTCACCCCCCCAAAGTCAATACTTTGTAGAGCCACCTTTTGCAGCAATTAAAGTCTCTTGGGGTATGTCTCTATAAGCTTGGCACATCTAGCCACTGGGATTTTTGCCCATTCGTCAAGGCAAAACTGCTCCAGCTCCTTCAAGTTGGATTGGTTCCGCTGTTGTACAGCAATCTTCAAGTCATACCACATATTCTCAATTGGATTGAGGTCTGGGCTTTGACTAGGCCATTCAAAGACATTTAAACCACTCAAGTGTTGCTTTAGCAGTATGCGTAGGGTCATGGTCCTGCTGGAAGGTGAACCTCCATCCCAGTCTCAAATCTCTGGAAGAATGAAACAGGTTTCTCTCAAGAATTTCCCTGTATTTAGTGCCATCCATCATTCCTTCAATTCTGACCAGTTTCCCAGTCGCTGCCGATGAAATGGTGATGGTGTTCTCTGTGTGATGAGAGGTGTTGGATTTGTGCAAGACGTAGTGTTTTCCTTGACGGCCAAAAAGCTCAATTTTAGTCTCATCTAACCAGAGTACGTTCTTCCATATGTTTGGGGAGTCTCCCACATGCCTTTTGGTGAACACTAAACGTGTTTGCTTAATTTTTTTCTGTAAAGCCCTGCGCTGTGGAGTGTACGACTTAAAGTGGTCCTATGGACAGATACTCCAATCTCCGCTGTGGAGCTCTGCAGCTCCTTCAGGGTTATCTTTGGTTTCTTTGTTGCCTCTCTGATTAATGCCCTCCTTGCCTGGTCTGTGAGTTTTGGTGGGCGGCCCTCTCTTGGCAGGTTTGTTTTTGGTGCCATATTCTTTCCATTTTTTTATAATGGATTTAATGGTGCTCCGTGGGAAGTTCAAAGTTGCGGATATTTTTTCATAACCCAACCCTGATCTGTACTTCTCTACATCTTTGTCCCTTACCTGTTTGGATAGCTCCTTGGGCAGAGGGAACACTTATACACGGACTAATGAGGGTATAAGAACCAGGTGTGTGTAATAAACAAGACAAGACAAATGGAATGATGAATAATGGAGCGGCAGTGTCTAGTAAGCCGGTGACGACGAACGCCGAAGCCTGCCGAAGCCACCTTGACGCGCATCTCCAGCAGCGCGCCGACCCCGGCCCCGGTCGGCCAGGAGGATGCGGAGCAGGGCAAGCCGGATGGCGACGGTGGAAATCCAGCAACAGGGAGGGATCGAGGATATCCCTCACCGGGACCCAGCACCATTCCTCCGGACCGTACCCCTCCCACTCCACGAGGTACTAAAGGTCCCCCACCCGACGCATCGAAACAAGGATGGAACGGACAGAGTACACCGGGGCCCCCTCGATGTCCAGAGGAGGTGGAGGAACCTCCTGCACCTCAGACTCCTGGAGCAGACCAACCATCACCGGCCTGAGGAGAGACACGAGGGGTTGATACGGTAATCAGGGGGAAGTAATAACCTATAAGTGACCTTGTTGATTCTCCTCAGGACTTTGAACGTCCCCACAAACCGCGGGCTCAGCTTCCGGCAGGGCATGCGGATGGGCAAATTCCGGGTCGAGAGCCAGACCCGATCCCCCGGTACGAAGACCAGGGCTTCACTCTGGTGACGGTCAGCGTTGGCCTTCTGACGACGGACGGCACGCTGGAGGTGAACGTGGGCAGCGTCCCACGTCTTCTCCGCGCGCCAAAACCAGTCATCCACCGCAGGAGCCTCGGTCTGGCTGTGGTGCCACGGTGCCAGAACCGGTTGGTAACCTAAAACACATTGGAATGGCGTTAGGTTAGTAGAGGAGTGGCAGAGAGAATTCTGGGCAATTTCTGCCCATGGCAAGAACACCGACCACTCCCCCGGCCGTTCCTGGGAGTAGGACCGCAGGAACCTAATTAATAAACCTAATGCCCATTTGACTGGGGTGGAACCCAGAGGTCAGGCTGACCGAGACCCCCAGACGTTCCATGAACGCTTTCCAAACGTTGGACGTGAACTGGGGACCTCGGTCGGACACTATATCCTCTGGCACCCAGTAGTGCCGGAAGACGTGAGTAAACAGGGCCTCCGCAGACTGCAGGGCCACGGGGAGACCGGGCAGAGGAAGGAGGCGGCAGGACTTGGAAAAGCGGTCCAAAACGACAAGGATGGTGGTGTTACCTTGGGTGAGGGGGAGATAAGTCAAGAAATCAACACTAAGGTGAGACCATGGTCGTTGTGGAACTGGTAAAGGTTGTAACCAACCCGCTGGGAGGTGCCTAGGTGCCATACTCTGGGCGCACACCGAGCAGGAGGAGACATACACCCTCACGTCCTTAGAAAATGTAGACCACCAGTACTTTCCGATCAGGCAGCACACTGTATGACCGATACCTGGGTGACCAGAGGAGGGTGACGTGTGTGCCCAGAAGATCAGACGATCACGGATAAGAGCAGGCACGTACCGCAGCCCAGGTGGACACTGAGGTGGAGATGGATCTGTGCGTAAAGCCTGCTCTATATCCGCGTACATCGCACATACTACCGGCGCCACAATGCAGGAGGCCGGGAATATGGGGGTGATGTCTCTGGGCCTCTCCTCTGTGTCATACAGCTGGGACTCTGCGTCTGCCTGCACGTTCTTCGTACCCGGAATGTATGACAGTGTAAAATCAAACCGGGTGAAGAATAGGGCCCACCTGGCCTGGCGAGGATTCCGCCTCCTCGATGCCCGGATGTACTCCAGGTTACGGTCGTCCGTCCAGACGAGGAAAGGGTGTTTTGCCCCTTCGAGCCAATGCCTCCACATGGTCAAAGCTCAGACAACAGCCAACAGCTCCCGATCACCAACGTCGTAGTTCTGCTCCACCGGGCTGAGCTTCTTAGAGAAGAAGGCACAGTGGCGGAGCTTGGGTGGCGTGCCCAAGCTTTGGGATAGGACAGCGCCTATCCCTACCTCGGACGCATCCACCTCCACTACGAATGGTAGTGATGGATCGGGGTGGGCCAGTACCAGGGCTGAGGTGAACAGTCCCCGCAGTGTCCTGCCTCAGCAGACCAGCGGAGCAGGGACGGCCCACCCTTCAACAGGGAGGTAATGGGAGCTGCGACCTTGATAAAGCCCCGGATAAACCTCCGATAGTAGTTGGCAAAGCCAAGGAAACGCTGCACCTCCTTAACCGTGGTTGGAGTCGGCCAATTACGCATGGCTGAAATGCGATCTCCCTCCATCTCCACACCTGAGGTGGTAATGCGGTATCCGAGGAAGGAGACGGACTGCTGGATAAACATACACTTCTCTGCCTTGGCATAAAAGTCATTTTCCAACAGTTGGGCCAACACTTTGCGAACCAGGGACACATGCTCGGCTCACGTAGCGGAATACACCAGGATGTCATCGATGTAGACCACCACACCGCGACCAAGCATGTCCCTAAACACCTCGTTCACAAAGGACTGGAAGACGGATGGAGCATTCATCAAACCGATGGGCATCACCAGGTACTCATAATGCCCCGTGGTTGTGCTGAATGCTGTCAACACTCATCCCCCTCCCGAACACGCACCAGGTTGTATGCGCTCCTGAGATCTAGTTTAGTGAAGAAGCGCGCCCCATGCATTGACTCAACCACTGAAGGAATGAGGGGGAGAGGATAACTAAATCTTAATGTTTCTTTGTTCAATGATCGATAATCAATGCACGGGCGCAGACCGCCGTCTTTCTTCTTCACAAAGAAGAAACTCGAGGAGGTGGGTGAAGTGGAGGGACGTATATACCCCTGGCCCAGGGACTCGGAGACGTATGTTTCCATAGATTCCATTTCAGCCTGCGACAGGGGGTACACATGACCTAATACCACAGGGAAAACAGGAGACTCAATAATCGAAAAAGTAACCTCCTGGGTGATCTTGGTGACTGGTACAGATACTTCCTTTACAAACCCGAGCCCTAATGGTCGACTATCAAGTGGTATGATGAGGAGTGGAATGGATAGGTGAACCAATGAAATGCCTTGACGGCATGAAAATGCCTTGTCCATAATGTTCCCAGCTGCGCCTGAATCGACTAGTGCCTTACACTGGGGAACTACCATGTGATCGGGAAAGTGGATCGGTAGTGTACAGTGCGCAGCAGAGGGCTCTGAACGAGTGTGGGTGTTCGATACCTGGTGTGATGTGAGAGTGCCCTGCCTGCCGCCTCCAGGCCCAAAAGAGGGTTGACTACGACATGTGGTGTACTGTCCCTTCGTGCCACCAGAGTGGCACTGTCGCTCTCGGCCTCCACTCTCTCGGACGTCGGCTCCACCCAGCTCCATCAGCTCGGGATCCGAGTCGTCCGGGGTGGAAACGGGCAGACCCCTACCAGGACGTCCTCTGGCTGCCAGCAGGTTGTCCAAACGGTTGGCCATGGCCACCAGTTGCGAGAAGGACAACATGGTGTCCCGGCAGGCTAGCTCCCGTCGGACGTCCTCCCGCAGATGGCACTGGAAATGGTCGATCAGGGCCCGCTCATTCCACCCGGACCCCGCTAGCAGAGTCCGAAATTCCAACGCGAAGTCCTGTGCGGTCCTCGTACCCTGCCTCAGGTGGACCAGCCGCTAGCCCGCCTCTCGACCCTCGGGCGGATGATCGAAGACCGCCCGAAAGAGGCGAGCGAACTCCCAGTAGTCCTCCAACGTGGCTCCTCCTTCGTTCCAAACCGTGTTGGCCCACTCCAGGGCTTTCCCCGAGAGGCAGGAAACGAGGACGGACACCTTCTCCCGCTCTGATGGCGCCGGCCTGATGCTGGAGAAGTAAAGCTCCAGTTGGAGGAGGAATCCTTGGCAGAGCGCCGCCGTCCCATCGAACGCCCTTGGTCGGGATATCTGGATCCCTCCGGGTGCTGGGGTGTAGGTGGCTGGATCCAGTTGGCTAGCTGGTCTCGACAGATCGGGTCCTCTCCTCTCCAGGCGTTGGATGACCTGAAGAACCCATCGCTTCCCCCAAGCTGGCTAGCATCGTGGAATGCTCCTGGACCCGTGCCACAACTCCAGGCATGCGCTCTTCTCCCGCTGACTCCATATCGGATGTGTGATTCTGTGATGAGTTTGATAGAAGGAGACAGGCGCAAGAGGGTAATCACCGAATGCAGAGTTTATTCCGTCGTACACAAATAGCGCTGGATAGCGACAAATGAAACAGGCACAGGGGAAAATCTACCCTGGCAATACAAGGTAACGGTAGCTTCAACAATAACAGGCACAGGGGAAATATCTACCCCGGCATTAACAAGGTACGAGTAGCTCCACCGAGCTACACTACTCTCACAAATAAACAATCACCCACAAGGACAAGGGGGGCAGAGGGAACACTTATACACGGACTAATGAGGGGATAAGAACCAGGTGTGTGTAATAAACAAGACAAGACAAATGGAATGATGAATAATGGAGCAGCAGTGGCTAGTAAGCCGGTGACGACGAACGCCAAAGCCTGCCCGAACAAGGAGGGGAGGCAGCCTCTGCGGAAGTCGTGACATCTGGGGCCTTTCAGAACAGGTGTATATATACTGAGATCATGTGACAGATCAAGTGACATTTAGATTGCACACGATGGACTTTATTTAACTAATTATGTGACTTCTGAAGATAATTGGTTGCACCAAATCTTATTTAGGGGCTTCATAGCAAATACATATGCACGCACCACTTTTCCGTTATTTATTTCATTTCACTTCACCAATTTGGACTATTTTGTGTATGTCCATTACATGAAATCCAAATAAAAAGTACCTAAATTACCTCGACTAACCTGTACCCCCACACATTGACTCGGTACCATTACCCCCTGTATATAATTTCACGATTGTTATTTTACTGTTACTTTTTACTTTATTTTATTTAGTACATATTTTCTTAACTCATATTTTTCTTAAAACGGCATTGTTAGTTAAGTGCTTGTAAGTTTGCGTTTCACAGTAAGGTCTACACATGTTGTATTTGGTGCATGTGACAAATACAATTAGATTTGATTAGATTTTGACAATACAGAGTATTTTGTGTAGATCGTTGACCAAAAATTTTAATTAAACCCATTTGAATCCCACTTTGTAACACAACAAAATGTGGAAAAAGTCAAGGGGTGTGAATAATTCCTGAAGACACTGTACGGGTGAGTATTCATACCCCTTGACTTATTCCACATTTTGTTGTGTTACAGCCTGAATTCAAATCGGATTAAATCGATTTTTTTCTCTCACCAATCTATACACAATACCCCATAATGGCAAAGTGAAAACATAGTTTTAGAAATTATTGCAATAAAAAACAATGAAATACAGAAATATCAATTTACATAAGTATTCACACCCCTGGGTCAATAAATGTAAGCATCACCTTTGTCAGCGATTACAGCTGTGAGTGTGTCTGGGTTGTTGGTCATTGCCAGACAGACATTTTCAAGTCCTGCCATATTTTCAAGCCTATTTAAGTCCGAACGGTAACTAGGCCACTCAGGAACATTCAATGTTGTCTTGTTAAGCAACACCAGTGTATATTTAGCCTTGTGTTTTAGGTTATTGTCCTGCTGAAAGTTGAATTTGTCGCCCAGTGTCTGTTGGTAGGCAGACTGAAGCAGGATTTCCTCTAGAATTTTCCCTCTGCTTAGTTCTATTCCTTTTCTTTTTATCCTAAAAAACTCCTTAGTCCTTGCCAATGGCAAGAATACCCATAACATCATGCAGCCACCACCATGCTTGAAAATATGAGGAGTGGTAATCAGTGATATGATGTGTTGGATTTGCCCCAAACGTAACGCTTTGTATTGAGGACATACAGTTAATTTCTTTGCCACATCTTTTGCAATTTTACTTTAGTGCCTTATTACAAACAGGATGCATGTTTTCGAATATTTGTATTCTGTACAGGCTTCCTTCTTTTCACTCTGTCATTTTGGTTAGTACTGTGGCGTAACTACAATGTTGTTCATCCATCCTCAGTTTTCTCCTATCACAGCCATTAAACTGTAACTGTTTTAAAGTACCATTAGCCTCATGGTGAAAAACCTGAGCGGCTTCCTTCCTCTCTGGCAAAGGAGTTAGGAAGGACGCCTGTATCTTTGCAGTGACTGAGTGTATTGATACACCATCCAAAGTGTAATTAATAACTTCACCATGCTCAAAGGCATATTCAATGTCTGCTTTTTATTTTCATCCATCTACCAATAGGTGCCCTTCTTTGCGAGGCATTGGTAAACCTCCCTGGTCTTTGTGGTTGAATCTGTGTTTGCAATTCACTGCTCGACTGAGGGACCTTACAGATAATTGTATGTGTGGGGTACAGAGATGAGGTAGTCATTCAAGAATCATGTTAACCATAATTAATGCACACAAAGTGATTCCATGCAACTTATTATGTGAATTATTAAATACATTCTTACTTCTGAACTTATTTAGGCTTGCCATAACAAAGGGGTTGAATACTTACTTACTCAAGACATTTCAGTTTTTGGTTTCTTATTAATTTGTAAAAATGTCTCTAAGCATAATTCTTCTTTGACATTAAGGGGTATTGTGTGTAGGCCTGTGACACACAATCTCAATATATCCATTTTAAATTCAGGCTGTAACACAACAAAATGTGGAAAATGTCAAGGGGAGTGAATATTTTCTAAAGGCACTGTGTGTATATATATACAGTACATTTACATTTAAGTCATTTAGCAGACGCTCTTATCCAGAGCGACTTCCAGTTAGTGAATACATTTTTTTTTATATACTGGCCCCCCGTGGGAATCGAACCCACAACCCTGGCGTTGCAAACGCCATGCTCTATCAACTGAGCTACATCCCTGCCGGCCATTCCCTCCCCTACCCTGGACGACGCTGGGCCAATTGTGCGCCGCCCATGAGTCTCCCGGTCGCGGCCGGCGGCGACAGAGCCTGGATTCGAACCAGGATCTCTAGTGGCACAGTTAGCACTGCGATGCAGTGCCTTAGACCACTGCGCCACTCAGAAGTATATAAGCTCAGTATATACGCTATATACACTACCGTTCAAAAGTTTGGGGTCACTTAGAAATTGCCTTGTTATTGAAAGAAAATCTATATTTTTGTTCATTAAAATAACATCAAATTGATCAGAAATACAGTGTAGACATTGTTAATGTTGTAAATGGCTATTGTAGCTGGAAACGGCTGATTTTTTATGGAATATCTACATAGGCGTACATAGGCCCATTATCAGCAACCATCAGTCCTGTGTTCCAATGGCACATTGTGTTTGCTAATTCAAGTTTATCATTTTAAAAGGCTAATTGATCATTAAAAAACTATTTTGCAATTACGCTAGCACAGCTGAAAACTGTTGTGCTGCTTAAAGAAGCAATAAAACTGGCCTTCTTGAGACTAGTTGAGTATCTGGAGCATCAGCAATTATGGGTTCAATTACAGGCTCAAAATGGCCAGAAACAAATAACTTTTTTTTCTGAAACTCTTCAGTCTATTCTTGTTCTGAGAAATTAAGGCTATTCCATGCAAGAAATTGCCAAGCAACTAAAGATCTCGTACAACACTGTGTACTACTCCCTTCACAGAACAGCGCAAAACTGGCTCTAACCAGAACAGAAAGAGGAGTGGGAGGCCCCGGTGCACAACTGAGCAAGAGGACAAATATATTAGAATGTCTAGTTTGAGAAACAGACCCCTCACAGGTCCTCAACTGGCAGCTTCATTAAATAGTACCCGCAAAACACCAGTCTCAACGTCAACAGTGAAGAGGCGACTCCGGGATGCTGACCTTCTAGGCAAAGAAAAAGCCATATCTCAGACTGGCCAATAAAAATACAAGATTAAGATGGGCAAAAGAACACAGACACTGGACAGAGGAAGATTGGAAAAAAGTGTTATGGACAGACAAATCGAAGTTTGAGGTGTTCGGATCACAAAGAAGAACACTTGTGAGACAGACCAAATGAAAAGATGCTGGAGGAGTGCTTGATGCCATCTGTCAACCATGGTGGAGGCAATGTGATGGTCTGGGGGTGCTTTGGTGGTGGTAAAGTGGGAGATTTGTACAGGGTAAAAGGGATCTTGAAGAAGGAAGGCTATCACTCCATTTTGCAACGCCATGCCATACCCTGTGGACGGCGCTTGATTGGAGCCAATTTCCTCCTACAACAGGACAATGACCCAAAGCATAGCTCCAAACTATGCAATAACTATTTAGGGAAGAAGCAGTCAGCTGGTATTCTGTCTATAATGGAGTGGCCAGCACAGTCACCGGATCTCAACCCTATTGAGCTGTTGTGGGAGCAGCTTGACCGTATGGTACGTAAGAAGTGCCCATCAAGCCAATCCAACTTGTGGGAGGTGCTTCAGGAAGCATGGAGTAAAATCTCTTCAGATTACCTCAACAAATTGACAACTAGAATGCCAAAGGTCTGCAAGGCTGTAATTGTTACAAATTGAAGATTATTTGACGAAAGCAACGTTTGAAGGATACAATTATTTTGTCAATTAAAAATCATTATTTCTAACCTTGTCAATGACTACATGTCCTATCCATTTTGCTATATTTCCTATTCAAACTCATTTAATGTATGTTTTCATGGAAAACAAGGACATTTCTAAGTGACCCCAAACTTTTGAACAGTAGTGTATATACGGTACCAGTCAAAAGTTTGGACACACCTACTCATTCAAGGGTTTTTCTTTATTTTTACTATTTTATACATTGTAAAACAATAGTGGAGACATCAAAACTATGAAATAACATATTCAGAATCATGTAGTAACCAGAAAAGTGTTAAACAAATCAAAAATATTTTATATTTGAGATTCTTCAAATAGCCACTCTTTGCCTTGATGACAGTTTTACACACTCTTGGCATTCTCTCAAACAGCTTCACCTGGAATGCTTTCCAACTGTCTTGAAGGAGTTCCCACATTTGCTGAGCACTTGTTGGCTGTTTTTCAATCACTCTGCGGTTCGACTCATCCCAAACCATCTCAATTTGGTTAAGGTCGTGGGATTGTGGAGGCCAGGACATCTGATGCTGCACTCCATTACTATCCTTCTTGGTAAAATAGCCCTTACACAGCCTGGAGGTGTGTTGGGTCATTGTCCTGTTGAAAAACAAATGATAGTCCCACTAAGCCCAAACCAGATGGGATGGCGTATCGCTGCAGAATACTGTGGTAGGCATGCTGGTTAAGTGTGCCTTGAATTCTAAATAAATCACAGATAGTGTCACCAGCAAAGCACCCCCACACCATAACACCTCCTCCTCCATGCTTTACGTTGGGAAATACACATGAATAGATCATCCGTTCTCACAAAGACACGGCGGTTGGAACCAAAAATCTCAAATTTGGACTCCAGACCAAAGGACACATTTCCACCGGTCTAATGTCCATTGCTCATGTTTCTTGGCCCAAGCAAGTCTCTTCTTATTATTGTTGTCCTTTAGTAGGGGTTTCTTTGCAGCAAATGTGACCATGAAGGCCTGATTCACACAGTCTCCTCTGAACAGTTGATGTTGAGATGTGTCTGTTACTTCAACTCTGTGAAGCATTTATTTGGGCTGCAATTTCTGAGGCTGGTAACTCTAATTAACTTATTCTCTGCAGCAGAGGTAACTCTGGGTCTTCCATTCCTGTGGCGGTCCTCATGAGAGCCAGTTTCATCATAGCGCTTGATCGTTTTTGCGACTGCACTTGAAGAAACTTTCAAAATTCTTAAAATGTTCCTTATTGACTGACCTTCATGTCTTAAAGTAATGATGGACTGTCGTTTCTCTTTGCTTATTTGATCTGTTCTTGCCATAATATGGACTTGGTCTTTTACCAAATAGGGCTATCTTCTGTATACCACCCCTACCTTGTCACAACACAACTGATTGACTCAAACGCATTAAGAAGGAAAGACATTCCACAAATTAACTTTTAAGAAGGCATACCTGTTAATTGAAATACATTCCAGGTGACTACCTCATGAAGCTGGTTGAGAGAATGCCAAGAGTTTGCAAAGCTGTCATCATGGCAAAGGGTGGCTATTTGAAGAATCTCAAATATAAAATATATTTTGATTTGTTTAACACATTTTTGGTTACTACATGATTTCATATGTGTTATTTCATGGTTGTGATGTCTTCACTATTATTCAACAATGTAGAAAATAGTAAAAATAAAAAAAATTATTTGAATGAGTAGGTGTGTCCAAACTTTTGACTGGTAGTGTATGTGATTTGTTCACAAGTTTGTTAACATGTGTCCGAAAACCTCATGATTGTAGGTGTTCTAAAACTTGAGTAGGTGTTCTAAAACTTTTGCCCGGTAGTGTACATACATACATACAGTACTAGGATGCAGACTCTCCATGTCACACTCTAAGCACTAGAAGTTGTGAAACAAGGCAAGGCAACTAAGCACTAGGCACAGCAAGCACTCGGTTCTAGCCTGTGTCCCCCAAAACAAATGTATGACTTGTAATTTGTTCTACGTATTTGTCGGTTAAAAACTTTCCTCAAGTCAGACAACCAATGGATATTTAAAAAATAATGACAGTAACCTGATTTCTTAATGTAGAAAGTGCAGGCACACACGTAGTGCAGCTGGTGTGTCGGAAACTTTGATTTGTCAGTGTGAGGATTAATAAAGAATGAATTTCTTCAATGTTTCGCTCGAGCAAGCTCATAAAAGCCGACATGTAGTGAATGGAGAGACGGAATACAAATAAACCTGGGCTAATAAATGGCACCATTTTTCTTTTGTGCTTGCAAGGCATGTAGAAAATGGAAGACATCGGTGTCCAGGATGAGGAAAAAGAGGCAGTGGAACTAACGTTGAGCAAGCCTGGCAAAAGGCATCACAAAATTCTCTCGATGTCACGGATTCAGCCGAGGCTGCTCCTCCTCCTTGCTCGGGCAGGTTTCGGTATTCGTCGTCCCCGGAGTACTAGCTGCTGCCGATCGATGTTTCGGTGTTTGTCTTGTTTGGTCTTTATTGTTTACACCTGTTTCACATTATGTTTTATTGTGTTCCCTTTATAACCCTCTGTTTCTCATTGTGTATTGTGCGTTATTGTTTTGGTCTTTGCGGCAGTTGCCCATGTGTGCGGGTCTTGTTATTTCCCTCACTGTTCGAGGTTGCCAGTGTACTTTGTTTTGTTGCACTGAATCCAGTAACGTTTCTGCCAGTAGCTCGGTGTCCTGCTCTTGACTTCGCCTACCGCATACAGAATAACGCACATTTTAGACATGGAGTCAGCAGGAGCGGCGGTGCCAGCTGGATCAATAGAAGAGCGCATAGAACAACAAGCGGCTATGATCCAGGCACTCGACACCACCATGGAACAGGTGGTGAAAACCGTGGAGCGATGGGAAAGAAGAAGTTGGTCTACACCTCCTCCAACGATACCACCACCATCAGCTATGCCCAACGCTTCATCTCCGGGGTCCAGTGGGATTCGGCTCTCGCTCCCGAGGGCTTCTGATGGCACAGCTGCCGGGTGTCAGGGTTTCCTGCTCCAGGTGGAACTCTACCTGGCAACCATCCACCCGGCGCCCTCGGGATACGAGAGCGTGTCCGCCCTCATCTCCAGTCTGTCCGGCAAGGCGCTGGAGTGGGCCAACGCCGAGTGGGGGGGAATAGACGCCGCTACAGTCAACTATGCAGAGTTCACCCGCCGCTTCAGGGCAGTATTCGATCATCCACCAGAGGGTAAGGCGGCGGGTGAGCGTCTGTTCCACCTCAGACAGGGGAGGAGGAGCGCGCAGGAGTTCGCACTGGACTTCCGGACACTGGCTGCCAACGCGGGATGGAATGAGAGGGCCCTCATCGACCACTACAGATGTAGCCTGAGGGAGGACGTGCGTCGGGAATTGGCCTGCAGGGACACCAACTTAAACTTTGATCAACTGGTGGACATGTCGATTCGCCTGGACACCCTGTTGGCTACCCGCGGACGTCCGGACTCGGGGCTGTCCATTCCATCCCCCAGAACTTCCGAGCCGACCCCGATGGAGCTCGGAGGTGCTGGTACTAGGAGAGAGACCAGTAGAGAGGCCGTCCCCTGCACCAACTGTGGCCGCAGAGGACACACTGCTGGTCGGTGCTGGGGAGGGTCTCCTCGGAATCGAGGCAGTAGGCTGCGCACTGATGAGTCATTCCAGGTCATTCACCCAGAGCTCTGTGTTGCGCATTTGTGTATTAAAGTTGTGTTTCCCGAGGTTTCTCCTCATTCCCAGCATAAGGCGCTAGTCGATTCAGGCGCAGCTGGGAATTTTATCGATCGCCATTTCACCCATAAGTTAGGGATTCCTATAGTTCCATTGGATGTGCCCTTCCCTATCCATGCCCTAGATAGTCGCCCTTTGGGGTCTGGGTTGATTAGGGAGGTCACGGCGCCGCTCAGGATGAAAACGCAGGAGGGCCATGAGGAGATAATTCGGTTGTATTTGATTGACTCTCCTGCGTTTCCCATGGTTTTGGGGCTTCCCTGGTTGACGTCTCATGACCCCAACATTTCATGGCAACAGAGGGCTCTCAAGGGATGGTCTGATCAGTGTGTCGAGAGGTGTGTGGGTGTTTCCGTAGGGGCCACGACGGTGGAAAGTCTGAACCAAGTTCCCACCATGCACATTCCACCTGAATATGCCGATTTGGCTCTCGCCTTCTGTAAAAAATAGGCGACTCAATTACCACCCCATCGACAGGGGGATTGTGCGATAAACCTCCAAGTAGGCGCTGCGCTTCCACGTAGCCATGTGTATCCTCTGTCTCAGGAGGAGACGGCGGCTATGGAAACATATGTCGCCGAATCGCTGAGACAGGGATACAGACGGCCGTACACTTCCCCTGCGTCCTCGAGTTTCTTTTTTGTGAAGAAGAAAGATGGGGGTTTACGCCCGTGTATTGACTACCGTGGTCTCAATCAGATCACCATCAAATATAGCTATCCTCTCCCTCTGATTGCTATTATGACGGAGTCATTACACAGGGCGCGATTCTCGCTAGGCTAGGTGGGCTATGTTTTTCACCCGATTTGAGTTTACGCTCACCTATAGACCAGGGTCACAGAACGCTAAGGTAGACGCCCTGTCCCGACTATATGACACAGAGGAGAGGTCCATTGAGCCTACTCCCATACTTCCGGAGTCTTGTCTGGTGGCACCGGTGGTATGGGAGGTTGATGCGGACATCGAGCAGGCGTTACGTACCGATCCTACTCCCCCAAAGTGTCCAGAGGGTCGGAAGTACGTGCCGCTCGAGGTTCGTGATCGATTAATATATTGGGCTCACATGTCACCTTCCTCTGGCCATCCTGGTATTGGACGGACAGTGCACTGCCTTAGTGGAAAGTACTGGTGGCCCACTAAGGACGTGAGGGTTTATGTTTCCTCCTGCTCGGTGTGCGCTCAGTGTAAGGCGCCTAGACACCTACCCAGAGGGAAATTACAACCCCTACCCGTTCCACAACGACCGTGGTCTCATCTCTCGGTGGATTTCGTCATGGACCTTCCCCCCTCCCAGGGGAATACGACGATCTTGGTCGTTGTGGATCGGTTTTCAAAGGCCTGCCGTCTCATTCCTATGCCAGGTCTCCCTACAGCCCTACAAACTGCTGACGCCCTGTTTACACACGTCTTCCGGCACTACGGGGTACCTGAGGATATAGTGTCTGATCGGGGTCCCCAGTTCACCTCTAGAGTCTGGAGGGCGTTTATGGAACGTCTGGGGGTCTCGATTAGCCTTACCTCAGGGTTTCACCCCGAGAGTAACGGGCAGGTGGAGAGAGAGAACCAGGATGTGGGTAGGTTTCTGAGGTCCTATTGCCAGGACCGGCAGGGGGAGGGGTCGGAATATGTCCCCTGGGCAGAAATAGCCCAAAACTCACTTTGCCACTCCTCAACTAACCTTAAGCCTTTTCAGTGTGTGCTAGGTTATCAGCCGGTCCTGGCACCTTGGCAGAAGAGCCAGATCGAAGCCCCTGCGGTGGACGATTGGTTTCGGCTCTCGGAGGAAACCTGGAACGCTGCGCATGTCCATCTACAGCGAGCGATCAGGCGGCAAAAGGTGAGCGCCGATCACCACCGCAGTGAGGCTCCGGTGTATGCACCGGGAGATCGGGTCTGGCTCTCGACCCGAAACCTGCCCCTTCGTCTGCCCTGCCGGAAGCTGGGTCGGCGGTTTGCGGGGCCATTTAAAGTCCTGAGGAGATTGAACGAGGTATGTTATAGGTTACAACTGCCCATTAATTACCGCATTAACCCCTAGTTCCATGTGTCTCTCCTCAGGCCGGTAGTAGCTGGTCCACTCCAGGAGAGTGAGGTACGAGAGGCTCCTCCTCCCCCAATTGGACATCGACGGGGCTCCGGCGTACTCAGTCCATTCCATCTTGGATTCGAGGCGTCGGATGGGGGGCCTGCATTATCTCGTGGAGTGGGAGGGGTACGGTCCCGAGGAACGGTGCTGGGTCCCTAGGAGGGACTTCCTAGATCCTTCCACGTTGAGGGATTTCCACCGGAGTCATTTGACTCGCCCTGCTCCGCGTCCTCCTGGCCGTCCCCGAGGCCGGGGTCGGCGCACGGCTGGAGCCGCGCGTCAAGGGGGGGGTACTGTCACGGAATCAGCCGTGGCTGCTCCTCCTCCTTGCTCGGGCAGGCTTCGGCGTTCGTCGTCCCCGGAGTACTAGCTGCTGCCGATCGATGTTTCGGTGTTTGTCTTGTTTGGTCTTTATTGTTTACACCTGTTTCACATTATGTTTTATTGTGTTCCCTTTATAACCCTCTGTTTCTCATTGTGTATTGTGCGTTATTGTTTTGGTCTTTGCGGCAGTTGCCCATGTGTGCGGGTCTTGTTATTTCCTTCGCTGTTCGAGGTTGCCAGTGTACTTTGTTTTGTTGCACTGAATCCAGTAAAGTTTCTGCCAGTGTCCTGCTCTTGACTTTGCCTACCGCATACACGTCGCTTTGACACTCGATTTGTCATACACCATTGGCTGTGTGCCTTTAGAAAGAGGTGAGCTTTCACAAGAGCCCTTTTCCTACATTCAACTTCCACAGAAAAGACCGGAGAGAATACCTGGAAATCTGTGACCCTGACTTGCATGATTTTCCCAGACAATATCTGACTCTCACAATTTCCAGAGTACGTCTCTCTGTTGTCATACTGTATTTCCAACCTGTCAACAATGAATTCCCTGGATATGACTCAACTCCTTATTTAATGCTGATTTCAGTCAAGTCCCTTTAAATCAAATCAAATCAAATGTTATTGGCCACATGCGCCGAATACAACAGGTGCAGACATTACAGTGAAATGCTTACTTACAGCCCTTAACCAACAATGCATTTATTTTTAATAAAATAAAGTAAAATAAAACAAAACAAAAAAAGTGTTGAGAAAAAAAGAGCAGAAGTAAAATAAAATAACAGTATGGAGGCTATATATACAGGGGGGTACCGGTGCAGAGTCAATGTGCGGGGGCACCGGCTAGTTGAGGTAGTTGAAGTAATATGTACATGTGGATCTCCATTAGGGTCCATTAGGGTTCATTCATAAACTAAAGTGCTTGTGTTTGATTGAGGCCTTTCCCAGAAGGCAGGCTTATAGGCCGTGTGTGTGTGTGTGTGTGTGTGTGTGTGTGTGTGTGTGTGTGTGTGTGTGTGTGTGTGTGTGTGTGCGTGCGTGCCTGCGTGTGCATACACGTACATTGCCAATGTTAGGTTCAAGGGCATTTTTTGTGGTGCGTTTAATTCAAGGCGCTTCATCTCTCACAAAGCAGGAGCCAATTTACAAAAAGGCAGACCTAGTCAGCATGGTGAATGTGTGTTTGATTTGTATATTTGGTTTGCCAAGCAACTCTATGAGCAAATAGGCGGAAGGCCGTGTATTAAAACACGGGCAAAGCGAGCTGGTGTTCAGTGTTTGATGGTTAAACTTTTGCACAGGCAGCATTGGGTCCCCTCAGCAGTTCTGCAGAGCTTACTGTGTAATGTGAGCAGTACTTCATGGCTAAGCCTTTCACTAGCAGCCCAGAAAGCACTTATGTCATCAGTTTCATTTCACAGCATCCGAGCAGTGTGTGCACACTGTATTTTATGCTGTATTTTACTTACAAGGTGGTTAAAAGGGCAGGAGAAAAAGCTAAATACTGTAGAACTACAAGTATAGCAATTTTGCAATGATATGTCTTACCTTTGGGGGATTGGCTAGTGGGATACTTGCAGAAACACAAGTTGGTAAATTATTATATGGCTGTATGATTTGCTGGGGGGGGGGATTTCCATCTAAAATGACCCATGAGCACCAAAATGTGAAGTTCATAGAAGCATGTCAAATTGGGTGGCAAATGAAAGCTAAGAGTCTTTTTTTCTTTTTTATTAAGGCATATATATTTTCAACCATTTTCCATCCTAAAAATGTGTAATAAGCAAAGGCTTTGATTTCTGGTCAAAGTATTTAAAAGGTATTTAAAGGTATCAGAAATACATCAAAACACAATAATGTTAAAGTAAAGACCCCTGCCAACTAATATCAACACTTATATTTCGTTTTGGATAAGTTATTTGTCTTCTGTAAGTTTAAGAAACATTGCCTTGTACCTTGTAAATCCGTTACCAAAAACCTACATACTGTATGTATCTTTAAGGTATTTTCTAATTTCTCTCCATTATGAGGAGGGAGGATAATGAAAGTTCACAGAAGTAACAAGTAAAGGTAGACCTACCAATTACTTTTACTGTTTTTACCGATATCAAGCCTGTTTATGAATTATTAAGTGATTAAAACTCGTAATTATGTTACCAAATTGGTAACGGAATTACTGCAATCGAATTGGCTACAATGGGAAATCATAGTAGTCACAAGGCACAGTTGGGTCACCTGCTACTGTACTCCCTTCCACTGGCATACTGTTATGTTCAGCTCCTAACAGTTTTTGCTCCATCTGTCATCTGTTGGTCAAAGCAAGACCGAAAAAAACGGTCTGGACAACCCCCCCCCCCCCTCAAGGGTTTTTCTTTATTTTTTACTATTTTCTACATTATAAAATAATAGTGAAGACATCAAAACTATGAAATAACATATATGGAATCATGTAGTAACCAAATAATTGTTAAACAAATCAAAATATATTTTCTATTTGAGATTCTTCAAATAGCCACCCTTTGCCTTGATGACAGCTTTGTACACTCTTGGCATTCTCTCAACCAGCTTCATGGGGTAGTCACCTGGAATGCACTTCAATTAACAGGTGTGCCTTCTTAAAAGTTAATTTGTGGAATTTCTTTCCTTCTTAATGCGTTTGAACCAATCATTTGTGTTGTGACAAGGTATGGGGGGTATACAGAAGATTGCCCTATTTGGTAAAAGAACAAGTCCATATTATGGCAAGAACAGCTCAAATAAGCAAAGAGAAACGACAGTCTATCATTACTTTAAGACATGAAGGTCAGTCAATACGGAACATTTGAAGAACTTTAAAAGATTATTCTAGTGCAGTCGCAAAAACCATGAAGCGCTATGATGAAACTGGCTCTCATGAGGACCGCCACAGGAATGGAAGAACCAGAGTTGCCTCTGCTGCAGAGGATAGGTTTATTAGAGCTACCAGCCTCAGAAATTGCAGCCCAAATAAATTCTTCACAGAGTTGAAGTAACAGACACATCTCAACATCAACTGTTCAGAGGAGACTGTGTGAATCTGGCCTTCATGGTTGCAAAGAAAACACTACTAAAGGACACCAATAACAAGAAGAGACCTGCTTGGGCCAAGAAACATGAGCAATGGACATTAGACCGGTGGAAATGTGTCCTTTGGTCTGGAGTCCAAATTGGAGATTTTGGGTTCAAACCGCCATGTCTTTGTGAGACGCGGTGTGGGTGAACGGATGATCTATGCATGTGTAGTTCCCACCGTAAAGCATGGAGGAGGAGGTGTTATGGTGTGTGGGTGCTTTGCTGGTGACACTGTCTGTGAGACCTCCAGGCTGTGTAAGGGTTATTTTACCGAGAAGGAGAGTGATGGAGTGCTGCATCAGATGACCTTGTCTCCACAATCCCCCGACATCAACCCAATTGAGATGGTTTGGGATGAGTCGGATGGCAGAATGAAGGAAAAGCAGCCAGTAAGGGCTCAGCATATATGGGAACTCCTTCAAGACTGTTGGAAAAGCATTCCAGGTGAAGCTTGTTGAGAGAATGCCAGGAGTGTGCAAATATGTCATCAAGGCAAAGGGTGGCTATTTGAAGAATCTCAAATAGAAAATATATTTTTTGGTTACTACATGATTCAATATGTGTTATTTCATAGTTCTGATGTCTTCACTATTACTCTACAATGTAAAAAAAATTGTAAAAATAAAGAAAAACCCTTGAATGAGTAGGTGTGTCCAAACTTTTGACTGGTAATGTAGGAATGGACAAAGCCATTGATCACATGACACTATTCATTCCTAGGTTAAGACTCAATAGCGCATTGAAGCCAAATTAAGTTGGTTAAAGGGATAGTTCACCAAATTACAAAATGACACATTGGTTTCCCTACCCTTTAAGCAGTCTATGGACAAGGTATGACAGCAATCCATGCTTCGGTTTAGTTTCCCTGGCACTGTTTCCAAATGCTAACGTTTTAGCATTTGTGGAACAAGTATTATGACAGATATTAGCATTTTTCGCGAGTTATGTCCAAATTATCCGAAAGTATCTCAAATTGATTGTGAAGCTCAACAAAGTCACTTATAGATGTTTTGAACATGATGCGCAAAAAAATGCTAATCTTGGTCCCACGAATTGAATGGGATTTGTGTCACAAATGCTAAAACATTAGCATGTGGAACAGTGCCAGGAAAACTAAACCAAAGTATGCATTGTTGTCATACCTTGTCTATAGAGCCCCACAGTGGAGGTGTCATAATACCCATAAAACCTAGCGGTCAAACAGGGAAATGGTTCCAATCGTTTTTCCACCATACATTTTTTCCACAGGGGATTTTAGAAACACGTAAAATAAGGGCTGTGTTTCGTGTAGGCTTACCCTGGCGTGACATTTTGATAACCGTGTAAATCTTTCTCGGACAATGTGACTTTTATCAATATATTCGCCTGTATTTACCCCCAACAAATAAAATGCTAATTATTTGCTAATGTGGCTATCATAACCATTTCATGTTTGACCGCTAGGTTTTATGGGTATGATGACACCTCCACTGTGGGGCTCTATCAACTGCTTACATGGTAAGAAAACCAATATTTCATTTTGTAATTTGGGTGAACTATCCCTTTAAGATGGCCTCCCATGGAGACATAACATGCACAGTTTAAGTTACTCCAGGAAGTGGAATTGCAGGCTAGCTCAGTGCTGCCCCCTCTCATTGAGTAACACAAGTTGAAGGCTGATGTGGTACTGCAGGCTGCCATTAGCAACTAAATTATCCTTATAACTTCTTCTGTGTGCGATATTAAAATAATTGGTTAAAGGATATACATCTTGTGTATTAGAAGGAATTATTGGTACCATGACTGTTTTCGATTATTTATTTTTTACCTGAAGATTGACCACGAAAATAGCAATGTTTCCATTCACTATAAAGGGGATCCTCTTTTCTGCCAACAATGCCTGCAATAACGCAGTCGGCCTTGAACTTCCGTGGCTTCAATGAGATGTGGCATTCGTTCTCCCCTGCTCAGTACGCACAGCTGACTAACCTCAACTCTCTCTCTGCCTCTCTCTCTTTCGCACCACTACATGCGCACACACCACACACACACACAAGCACACACACCAACAAAAACTTGTGAGCTCACAAAGACACATAGGTCGGTAAAACGTGTACATTGACAAAAAACCTGCCATCCCAGTAATCATTTTGTATGATAATGATCCATGAAACCACAAATACACACCCATACTCTCCATCCTCTCATCTCAGCACCATAAACGAATGTCCATCATAAAGAGAAGACACACAGAGCCTTTGAGCGGCCAGGGCCTTGGGCCAAAAAGCAACAAATCAATTCTATGTGATTAGGTGCCACGGCATACACTACATCATTAGAATCCCATTAACGCAGGGATGGATTTTCAATGGCTGTAACCGCAGGCAAATGTTTGGGCATAATTGTGTGAAATGAAATACAGCACAGGTACTGAATGCAGGTGTGAATTCCTACTCCTCCTCTTTCTTCTTCTTCTCCTCCTTCTCTTCCTCCTTCTTTCTTTGTGATGAGGTCTCATCCTTTTCTCTCTCAATTTGGCTTCATACTGTTCATTGCAAAGATGCTTTTAAGTGATTCTCAGCTTTTGCTTAGCAAACCTGATTTCAGTTAACCACATTGAGATACAGTATGTTATCGTTAATGCCATAGTAAACAGCCTCAAAGTCCAGGAGCAAGCCTTAAGATATCGATGCAAGGGAAACACCCTAATCTTACATCTGTAGCCTAAAACAATATACCTCGCCACCGGTCCATCAAATAAGAGCTTCAGTGTGAGTATGAAGCTGCTGTGCTTTTAGAGCCCCAAGGAAAATATATATCAAGAAGTCAGTAAAGAGAGCTAGATTTACTGCACCAATGGTAGCTTTATGCCCCACCAATCAGCTCCTACATACACTCTGTCAATGTTGGATAAAGGTCAGAGCTTTTCAGATTGATGTTGATAGATTTAGCATGGCAGAAGCAATCATACTTAACCTCATATTTTCTGCATTTTTACATGTTTTGTTATCTTTGTTTCTTGGATTACAAAAAATTACACTGAACAAAAATATAAACGCAACATGCAACAATTTCTAAGATGTTACTGAGTTAAAGTTCATATGAGGAAATACATTCATTAGGCCCTAATCTACGGATTTCACATGACTGGGAATATAGATATGCATCTGTTTGTTACAGATACCTTTTTAAAAAAGGTAGGGGTGTGGATCAGAAAACCAGTCAGTAGGTGGTGCGACCACCATTTGCCTAACGCAGCGCATCACAGCTCTTCGCATAGAGTTGATCAGGCTGTTGATTGTGGCCTGTGGAATGTTGTCCCACTCCTCTTCTATGGCTGTGCGAAGTTCCTGGAAATTGGCAGGAACTGGAACACGCACTGCATTGACAGGGTCTCTGCTTTGACGCACAAGTATGTTTCAACTCAGAGTTTAAATGTACCTTGGCAATACCACTGCTCTTGGCTTGTTAACTTCTGTCCAGTCCAAACTGCCAAACTGTTATTTTGTCTGGCATTGTGCTTTTGTGTTGTACACACTGCTACATCATTAATGTATCGCTATCTGGGGACTCATCAAATATTTCTGTGCCTCTCAGAGTCTACTATGGTTGGACGGCCAAATGCTCCATGTCCCCTCTATAGACCTCCCCTAGATTTGAAGGGGACAGCAGACACACTGCTAACAGAATATAAAGACTTTGTTGGAGGTCAGACCCCCATCTAGCTGTGTCTGAGGAAGAGTTGAAAGAAGGAAGGCCCACTGTCTTACCATCAATGTCCTGCCTCTATTTAGAATGACTTTGTGTATTTGTGAAAATTGCCCTTAGGCTAAAATATAGGATCAGTTTACCTTCCACAAATCCTAACCTTCACCATTGGGGGGTTGACGACACAGAACTGAGCAGTGTTCTATGAACAACATAATCCTACTCCCAGCACCCACCCACTGTATACATTCAGTATATAGCCAGTATGAAAGTGCAGCTGCAGCCCTGCCAGTTTGTGTTGAGCAAGTGGAAATCAAATGGAGATTTACGAGTATAATAATGACTCCTGTGGCTGCTTTAATTACAACAATCCTGGCCTCTTTGAAGTGTGCTGCTGTATCTGGAGTTCATTTTGCTCATGTCTTATTCCTTCACATAGAACACATAAACATGGATTGAGAATTAAATGTGTAATGGTGAGAATGTTTATCATTTGTTGGAATTGCAATTAAGAATTTCAGCAAAAAGCACCCCCCTACAATAGTTCATGATTTGTGAGAAGAAGCTAGATTGATAACACTCTATGAACAAGTTTTGAATGTCAACCGTTCTGATAGGAACAGCATTCCATATTTTAGATTGGCAAAGAGAAATGTGTGCAGATGTTCATGCCTATTATCTCCCCCACTGTCTCCTCCACACCTGTACCCTCCTTATGTCAGGTGTTCAAACAGTTCCAAACAAAATCAAAACAAGGGAAAGGAATCACAATTAATGGGCAGGCAGATAAGTGACAGTTCCACCTGTGTACTGCCATCGCAGGCGTTCGCCTCTCTTCATGCCCAGAGAAAGAGCCTGTTCTTTGGCAGAAGGCATTCTGTCAGCCTCTGGCACGCCATGAAGCTCCAGAGACTAACCAGGCAGGCAGAGCCTCCTGTAGCTCAGTTGGTAGAGCATGGTGCTTGCAACGCCAGGGTTGTGGGTTCGATTCCCATGGGGGCCAGTATGAAAAATGTATTCACTCACTAACTGTAAGTCGCTCTGGATAAGATAAAAAGCATCCACATTCATGTGAAAAGTGCTAGCCAGTTGCATTCTGCTGTTAATGTTGATTGCTGATGTGCTAAGCAATGCATAACATGATGCTAATCTCTGTCATGTTTAACTAGCTACCGAAAATTGCCACGGTGGTGCGAATGGTAATCAATTAACAAGCTAATCAAACCCCATGTTAAGTGATAGCGACACATGCTAAATTCACTAGCTAGCCAGTCACGATGCTAAATAGCTAATGTTAGCTATCTATTATGGATTTTAAGGTCTCTTTTTGCATGTTCAACTAGCTGGCTAGCTAGATGAATATCGTTTACATCTAACTTAGCCAGCTGGTATTTATGAAGTTACATGTTTCCTAAATTTAGCTAGTTATCTTGTAGTGTCTGCATTGCCATTGTTTGGCTGGAAGCAGGTTGGACGTGAACAGAGCATTTTAGTACAGCTCCTGTAGCTCAGTTGATAGAGCATGGTGCTTGCAACGCCAGGGTTGTGGGTTCGATTCCCATGGGGGGGCCAGTATGAAAAATTTATGCACTCACTAACTGTAAGTCGCTCTGGATAAGAGCGTCTGCTAAATGACTGAAATGTAAATGTAAGCTGTAGCAGTCAACAGGCAATAACAAGCTATAGGATATGAATTAATTCATGTTTTAAACTATGTTTCTGGAATGTGTGTTTCAGCATAAGAAGAACCTTCTCTCCACCACCAGTACAAGGAGATTATCAAGGGTGAACAAGCAGCAATTATATTTTGTCTTTGTACTTTATAAGCATATTGCTTGAACTTGGGGGTCAATGAATGTTGTTGCTGGTAGCAATGCCAAGGTTTTAATGTATTGTCTATTTTTGTCTGCTTTCCTCCTTTACAGCTTAAATTGTCTGGAGCCTGGTGTTGTTGTGGCCGAGGAGCTTTCACTCAGATGGAACTCAGATCAGGACTTTTGCAATGAAAAGGCCATGGCCTGCTCCAAAGGCTAGATTCCTTTGTTCATATCATAACATGACCTCAACCAAAGTCACACAAAGGATCTCATGATATAGTCCTAGGTCTAGATAGTTTTTACCTTTATGTGTTTACATTTGTCCCTAATTATAGGCAACTACCTTTAAAACAGGAAATTAATTAAGTATTTTACTCTTGAAATCTTTTATAGTTTTTTTAAGCACTACCTCACTGCTTTAGCACATGGCCACAGTTATATGTTCTTTAAGAGATTGGTGGGTCTAAGGCTTAAGAGGGTGTGAACGATGCTAAACGATGCTAAATGGGCATAAACAAAGAGCAGCACTCTAGCTGTTCAATCTGAAAGGTTATCTTTATACAACAATAGGCAATTTAATAGTTTGCCTAATGGGGGAACTTGGTGAGATAATGTTCAGAGAATCCATTTAGGTAATTTGGTGACAGTATTCCTTCCCTACATATATGTTTCCCAAATATTAATGTAGAGCAAGTGTGAAAATCGCAGCAAAATGTTTGAATGCCTTTTTCTCCTAAATGGGATTATACATTTATCAACTTTTAAAGCAGCATTACTTCCCCATGTTTTTTCCAACTACAGTGTATGATATAACATTTTGAAGCGCGTAATCTGTACTTTTATCCAATGGAAAAAAGACAATTTCTAATTTTGGAACATAAGACCCTTCCATTTTATATAGCACAAGTAAACAGCAAACCTGGTTTAAAAAAATAAATAAAGCAACACCTCATCGCACAACGCCTCTACCCCATGTGACCTATTTGTTGTGTGTATATACTGACATGTACAGCATGTGTAACTAATAGGTGCACACACACACACACACACACACACACACACACTACATGTTAATATTTTAAAATGTAGGTAAATTGTAAAGTATTTTGTCTGTAATGTCTTTTTCATTATGTGTCAGACCCCAGTAAGACTAGCTGTCGCCATTGGCGTCGGCTAATGGGGATCCCAATAAATCAAAATCAAAATCAAATAAAGTGTTGATACAGTGTTGGGTCTCACTTTACAATACATATACCATTGTAACCACATGGTAGTATTAACAATGTAAGTACAGTGTTATTACATTGTAGGTACATATTGTTGCATATGTCTACTGCTGATGTTGATTATGAGGGAGAAGCAATATGGACGGACTTCAGCAAAAGAGACATAAGGAGCATCACCAAGAAGTATAATGGAATCGATTTGCAAGATACAAGCACAATATGATCATCAACATCTGTAAAGAGCTCTTCTTTCCTCCTTAAACCTAGCTGAGTATGACTTGACAGGCAGCTAAACAGGAATCAACAATCTTCTGTTAATGGTTAGCTAATACAACCAAAGGAGCCCAATTAAATATTTAAACAAAGCTAGCATGGTCAGAGCCCTATACTACGAATTTGGTTTGATGAGTTAGCAAGGTAACTTTGGTCAACTCTGAGTTCAACTCAGGATAACCGGTGACATGAAAGTGGCTCACCTTTTAGCCAAGTACATTTCTATGGCAACAAATCCTTCAAAACTAACCTGCTCTGGGGCAGGCTATCTCTGGGCTGAACTTACAACCAGTAGAGTAAGTTCAAATATAATTTTATTAAACATTCTGGCGTATAAGGAACATTTATATGATTCTGCACTGTATTGTTTCAGACCGTATATACACGACCATTCAAGGGTTTTTCTTTATTTATACTATTTTCTACATTGTAGAATAATAGTGAAGACATCAAAACTATGAAATAACCCATATGGAATCATGTAGTAACCAAAAAAGTGTTAAACAAATCAAAATATATTTTATATTTGAGATTCTTCAAATAGCCACCCTTTGCCTTGATGACAGCTTTGCACACTCTTGGCATTCTCTCAACCAGGTTCATGAGGTAGTCACCTGGAATGCATTTTAATTAACAGGTGTGCCTTCTTAAAAGTTAATTTGTGGAATGTTTGAGCAAATCAGTTGTGTTGTGACAAGGGGGGGGGGGGGGGGGGGGGGGGGGCTCAAATAAGCAAAGAAAAACGACAGTCCATCATTACTTTAAGACATGAAGGTCAGTCAATACGGAAAATTTCAAGAACTTTGAAAGTTTCTTCAAGTGCAGTCGCAAAAACCATCAAGCACTATGATGAAACTGGCTGTGTAACAACAAATGCTTGTTACTGTGCTTGTTACAAATTGGTACGTTTCCACAAAATTCAACGATTTAGTGTTTTAGTTTCTACTCAGCTGCATCCGATTCAGTAACATCTATAACAAGTTTTGTAATCTCTTATGGAGAGATGGGCAGGGTGTCCGAGATTACAAATTGGCTCTAATTACCTACCTGTGAAATCTCCACTCAATGTTGTTGCTAGCACCAGGGTTTACTTGGTTGAGTTTACATAAACAGATCAGATATAGGTCAACCTCATTGACTGGGGTCTACCATACGGGTGTACTTATAATTAATGTGTACGTTACCCATTATGGCAACCTGAACCTTTCCATTCAAGTGAGAGAATAAATCCACAAGTACCCCAGCCAGTAAAGAGGACTCGGCTCAATCGTGGCCCTATTCCGGTGCGCCGGAAATGATTTAATCGGCTGAGTTTTGCTGCCGGGTTCGGCCTGATGTCATATTGAATGAGAATCATCTGCCAGAACTAAGCTGCTGGTGTCTTGCCAGAATCCCCCCAGAAGTGGTTCGATGCAAATTCATACTACACTGAACAAAAATATAACTGCAACACGCAAACATTTCTAGGAATTTACTGAGTTACAGTTCAAATAAGGAAATCAGTCAATTGAAATAAATACATTAGGCCTTAATCTATGGATATTGAGTTCATTTTGGGTTCATTGGGTAAAAAAAAGTAGGGGCGTGGATCTTAAAACCAGTTAGTATCAAAACCATTTTCCTCATGCAGCGCAAAACATCTGCATGATCAGGCTGTTGATTGTGGTCTGTGGAAAGTTTTCCCACTCCTCTTCAATGTCTGTGCGAAGTTGCTGGATATTGGCGGGAACTGGAACATGATGTCGTACACGTCAATCCAGAGCATCCCAAACATGCTCAATGGGTGAGAAACCAGGTTATGGAAGAACTGGGAAATTTTCAGCTTCCAGGAATTGTGAATAGATCCTTGCGACATGGGGCCATGCATTATCATGCTGAAACATGAGGTGATGGCGGGGGATGAATGGAACGACAATGGGACTCAGGCTCTCATCACGGTATCTCTGTGCATTCAAATTGCCATCAATAAAATGCAATTGTGTTCATTGTCCGTAGCTTATGCCTGCCCATAACATAACCCCATCACCGTCATGGGGCACTCTGTTCACAACGTTGACATCAGCAAACCGCTCGCACACATGACGACATACAAAACCGGGAATCAGTTGAAACCGGGATTCATCCGTGAAGAGCACACTTCTCCAGCATGCCAGTGGCCATCGAAGGTGAGCATTTACCCACTGTAGTCGGTTACGATGCCGAACTGCAGTCAGGTCAAGACCCTGGTGAGGACGACGAGAACATAGATGAGCTTCCCTGAGACTGTATCTGACAGTTTGTGCAGAAATTATTTGGTTGTGTAAACCCACAGTTTCATCAGCTGTCCAGGTGGCTGGTCTCAGACGATCCCGCAGGAGGTCCTGGGCTGGCGTGGTTACATGTGGTCTGCGGTTGTGAGGCCGTTTGGACGTACTGCCAAAATCTCTAAAACGACGTTGGAGGCGGCTTATGGTAGAGATATTGATAAAATGCTCACTAACAGGGACATACATTTTTTTGAGAGAAATACGTTTTTTGTGCAAATGGAACATTTTTGGGATCTTTTATTTTAGCTCATGAAACATGGGACCAGCACCTTACATGTTGGGGAATCATCCAAAGTGATACGCTACTATGCCAAGTCTTTCCTGAGCCACCAGTCATAATCTTTAAGAGATGTCCTACCCTAAATGACAAATTAGTCCACAGTTATCTTCTGGGTGACTCTCAAAAAACTTGGCTTGACCACAAACCCAAGGGCTCTTTTAAATGTAACCAGTGCAACCATTGCAGAAATATTGCACAGAAAAAGTATTTTGTTGACACAGCTTCCAAAATGGAGTATTACGTCAAGCATTTCATTAACTGCAAAACCACTCATGTCATCTATAGATTGGAATGTCCACAGTGCAAGATGTTCTACATTGCCGACGTGAGTAATACATTTAAGCGTGTTAACCCTCGCAAGGCTGCCGGCCCAGACGGCATCCCTAGCCACATCCTCAGAGCATGTGCAGACCAGTTGGCTGGAGTGTTTACTGACATACTCAATCTCTCCCTATCCCAGCCACACTTGCTTCAAGATGTCCACCATTGTTCCTGTACCCAAGAAAGCAAAGGTAACTGAACTAAATGACTATCGGCCCATAGCACTCACTTCTGTCATCATTAAGTGCTTTGAGAGGCTAGTTAAGGATCATATCACCTCCACCTTACCCGACATCCTAGACCTACTGCAATTTGCATACCGTCCCAATAGATCCACGGATGAAGTAATCACCATCGCACTGCAAACTGCCCTATCCCATCTACACAAGAGGAACACCTATGTAAGAATGCTGTTCATTGACTACAGCTCAGCCTTCAATACCATAGTACCCTCCAAGCTGATCACTAAGCTTGGGACCCTGGATCTGAACCCCGCCCTGTGAAACTGGGTCCTGGACTTCCTGACGTGCTGCCATCAGGTGGTGAAGGTAGGCAACAACACCTCTGCTACGCTGATCCTCAACACAGGGGCCCCATAAGGGTGCATGCTCAGCCCCCTCCTGTACTCCCTGTTCACTCCAACTCAATCATCAAGTTTGCAGAAGACACAACAGTGGTAGGCCTGATTACCAAATCACATACACATATTTAGCAGATGTTATTGCGGGTGTAGCGAAACGCTTATGTTCCTATCTCCAACAGTGCAGTAGTATCTAACAATTCACAACAATTCACACAAATCTAAAAGTAAAAGAATGGAATTAAGAAATATATAAATATTAGATTGAGCAATGCCAGAGTGGCATTGACTAAAATACAGTATAATTTTAGGTTTTAATAGTCACAGTGGGTACAACATCTCCTATACACTTCCGGATGAACTCAGTCACCGTATCCGTGTATTCATCAGTGTTATTCTCAGAGGCTACCTGGAACATATCCCAGTCCGCATGATCAAAACAATCTTGAAGCATGGATTACGATTGGTCAGACCAGCATTGAATAGACCTTAGCACGGGTACTTCCTGTTTCAGTTTCTGCCCATTGAAAGGGAGGAGCAAAATGGAGTCATGATCAGATTTGCCAAAGAGAGGGCGGGGGGGGGCCTTGTAGGCATTTCGAAAAGTTGAGTAGCAGTGGTCCAATGTTTTCCCAGAGCGAGTACTACAGTCAATATGTTGGTAGAACTTCGGTAGCGTTTTCCCTCAAATTTGATTTGTTAAAATCCCCAGCAACAATAAATGCGGCCTCAGGATATGTGGTTTCCAGTTTGCATACAGTCCAGTGTAGTTCTTTGAGGGCCGGCGTGGTATCGGCTTGAGGGGGAATATACACGGCTGTGACAATAACCGAAGAGAATTGTCTTGGGAGGTAATACGGTCTGCATTTGATTGTGAGGTATTCTGGGTCGGGTGAACAAAAGGACTTGAGTTTATGTATGTTATCACAATCACAACAATGACGAGACAGCATACAGGGTTGAGGTGAGGGCCCTGGTGGAGTTGTGCCAGGAAAATAACCTCTCACTCAACGTCAACAAAGCGAAGGAGCTGATTGTGGACTTCAGGAGACATCAATGGGCCGCAGTGGAGAAGGTGAAAAGCTTCAAGTTCATCGACGTACACATCACTGACAATCTGAAATGGTCCATCCACACAGTCAGGTTGGTGAAGAAGGCGCAACAGTGCCTCTTCCACCTCAGGAGGCTGAATAAATGTGGCTTGGCCCCTAAGACCCTCACAAAACTTCTACAGATGCACCATTGAAGGCATCCTGTCGGGCTGTATCAACGCCTGATACAGCAACTGCACCATCCGCAACCGCAGGGCTCTCCAAAGGGTGGTGCGGTCTGCCCAGTGCATCACCGGGGGCACACTGCCTGCCCTCCAGGACATCTACAGCACCCGGTGTCACAGGAAGGCCAAGAAGATCATTAAGGACAACAGCCACCCGAGCCATGGCCTGTTCACCCCGCTATCATCCAGAAGGCGAGGTCAGTACAGGTGCATCAAAGCTGGGACCGAGAGACTGAAAAACAGCTTCTATCTCAACGTCATCAGACTGTTAAATAGTCACCACTAGTCGGCCTCCGCCCAGTACCCTGCCCTGAACTTTAGTCACTAGCTGGCTACCACCTGATACTCAACCCTGTACCTTAGAGACTGCCTCCCTATGTAACATAGTCATGGAACACTGGTCACTTTAATAATGTTTACATACTGTTTTACCCATTTCATATGTATATACTGTATTCTAGTCAAAGGCTATCCTATTGAACTGTTGCTGTACATATGCTATTCTATACTACATATTCTACATACAGTATATACTACATACTCTATCCATATTCTGTCCATAATGTCTATACATCCCATCATATACATTTATATTTATATTCCAGACTCTGACATTGCTCGTCCTGATATTTCTTAATTCCATTATTTTACTTTTTAGATTTGCATGTATTGATTTGTATTGTTAGATATTACTGCACAGTTTGAGCTAGAAACATAAGCATTTTGCTACACCTGCAATAACATCTGCAAAATATGATTTGAATAGGATTGAAACATCACTTTGCAAGCCAGCATAATGTGACTTGATGCTGGTTTCGCTTTAGCTTATGCTGGTTTCCAGTGTCCAAAACACGGCGAAGACTGGTCACCAGCAAAAACAACGTGAATGCTGATCACCAGCAAAAATACAATGAAGGCTGGTATGCCAGCATAACCAGCTAAACCATGCTGGTCAGACCAGCTTTACCAGCATCAGACCAGCACTGACCAGCATAGACCAGCATGGACCAGCATAAACCAGCATGGACCAGCTTGAAATGTATGCTGATCTATGCCGTTTTTTTCAGCAGGGACTATGTATGCTTATGCTGAGGGAAGGGAGGAATGGGGGTTCACTGCAGTGACTGGGCAATACTGTCCTCTATAGGCTGATAAGTGAACTGCAGAAAATATGAGCAGTGACTTGTGCTGAATACTCCCTTACACACTCGATAAAAAAACATGTTGTTTTTGTTTTTTCAGTATTACAGGTGACACAAAGACAAGAGAAGACCAACACATAACATTGATGTAGTAAGGTGAGAGACATCCTTTAATTACAACCATCCTAAGGTAGTGTTACATGTTTTTTTTGTGTGCACACTGCATTTGCCCTGGAGTCTTGAAGTCAGTGTGTGTGATTGTAATGCGCCTCATGATAGACAAATTGAAGGTGCCATTGTTAGCTCCTTGGACAGCAGGAGTGATGTGACTGCTTGACAGTTCCCATTAGGGGATTAGACACAAACACTGGCACAGATGCTCCCGGTCAGTCATGGGCCCGGCTGCTACTGACAGGTGGCTTTGTGGCTGACAGGTTGGCAAAGCAGGGCTAATTTCCTGTGGAATGCCAAAGTTGACAGATGATCCACGCACAGGAATACCACAAACACACATACAGTAACAGTCAAAAAATTGGACACACCTACTCATTCAAGGGTTTTTCTTTATTTTTACTATTTTCTACATTGTAGAATAATAGTGAAGACATCAAAACTGTGAAATAACACATATGGAATCATGTAGTAACCAAAAAAGTGTTAAACACATCAACATATATTTTAGATTTTAGATTCTTCAAAGTAGCTACCCTTTGCCTTGATGACAGCTTTGCACACTCTTGACATTCTCTCAACCAGCTTCACCTGGAATGCATTTCCAACAGTCTTGAAGGAGTTCCCACAAATGCTGAGGACTTGTTGGCTGCTTTTCCTTCACTCTGTGGTCCAACTCATCCCAAACCATTTCAATTTGGTTGAGGTTCGGTGATTGTGGAGGCCAGGTCATCTGATGCAGCACTCCTTCACTCTCCTTCTTGGTAAAATAGCCCTTACACAGCCTGGAGGTGTGTTGGGTCATTATCCTGTTGAACAACAAATTATAGTCCCACTAAACCCAAACCAGATGGGATGGCGTATCGCTGCAGAATGCTGTGGTCGCCATGCTGGTTAAGTGTGCCTTGAATTCTAAACAAATCACTGACTGTGTCACCAGCAAAGCAACCACACACCATAACACCTCCTCCTCCTTGCTTCACAGTGGGAACCACACATGCAGAGATCATCCGTTCACCTTCTCTGCATCTCACAAAGACACGATGGTTGGAACCAAAAATCTCAAATTTGGACTCATCAGACCAAAGGACAGATTTCCACCGATCAAATGTCCATTGCTCGTATTTCTTGGCCCAAGCTTGTCTCTTCTTCTTATTGGTGTCCTTTAGTAGTGGTTTCTTTGCAGCAATTCGACCATGAAGGCCTGATTCACGCAGTCTCCTCTGAACAGTTGTTGTTGAGATGTGTCTGTTACTTGAACTCTGTGAAGCATTTATTTGGGCTGCAATTTCTGAAGCTGTTAACTCTAATTAACTTTTCCTCTGCAGCAGAGGTAACTCTGGGTCTTCCTTTCCTGTGGCGGTCCTCATGAGAGCCAGTTTCATCATAGCGCTTGATTGTTTTTGCGTCTGCACTTGAAAAAACTTGAAAATGTTCTTGATATGTTCTGGATTGACTGGCCTTCATGACTTAAAGTAATAATGGACTGTCATTTCTCTTTGCTTATTTGAGCTGTTCTTGCCATAATATGGACTTGTTCTTTTACCAAATAGGGCTATCTTCTGTATACCAACCCTACCTATGTTGTTGATGTGAATAATATGTGTTGGTCAGTGGTGTGTAATGACGAGCAACCATACGCTGCACTTGACACGTTTATGAAATTGCTTATCCCAGTTACTAATAAGCATGAATTGGAAAATTGTATGGTTGAGAGGGCAAATAGGTCTGGCAGTACAACCGATTGGCTAACGTACTGCAAATTGAGAAAACATCTGACTAAACTGAATAAAAAGAAGAAGAAACTACGTTATGAAACAAAGATAAATGACATAAAGAATGATAGTAAAAGGCTTTGGAGCACCTTAAATGAAATTTTGGGCAAAAAGGCAAACTCCGTCCCATCATTCATTGATCAGATGGCTCATTCATCACAAAACCCACTGATATTGCCAACTACTTTAATGATTTTTTCATTGGCAAGATTATCAAACGTAGGCATGACATGCCAGCATCAAACGCTGACACTACACATCCAAGTATATGTGACCAAATTATGAAAAACAAGCAATGTAATTTTGAATTCTGTAAAGTAAGTAAGTGTGGAAGAGGTGAAAGAAATATTGTCGATCAACAATGACAAGCCACCGGGGTCTGAGGATAATAGCAGACAATTTTGCCACTCCTATTTGCCATTTCATCAATTAAAGCCTACCAGAAAGTGTGTGCCCTCAGGCCTGGAGGAAAGTGAAAGTTATTATCCTACCTAAGAATAGTAAAGCCCCCTTAACTGGCTCAAATAGCCGACCAATCAGCCTGTTACCAACCCTTAGTACATTTTTTGAAAAAATTGTGTTTGACCAGATAAAATGCTATTTCACAGTAAACAAATTGACAACAGACTTTCAGCACACTTACAGGGAAGGACATTCAACAAGAACAGCACTTACACAAATGACTGATGATTGCCTGAGAGAAATTGATGATAAAAATATTGTGGGGGCTGTTTTGTTAGAATTCAGTGAGGCTTTTGACATTATCGATCATAGTCTGTTGCTGGAAAAACGTATGTGTTGTGGCTTTACACCCCCTGCTATTTTGTGGATAAAGAGTTATTTGTCTAACAGAACACATAGGGTGCTCTTTAATGGAAGCCTCTCCAACAAAATCCAGGTAGAATCAGGAATTCCCCAGGGCAGCTGTCTAGGCCCCTTACTTTTTTCAATCTTTACTAATGACATGCCACTGGCTTTGAGTAAAGCCAGTGTGTCTATGTATGCGGATGACTCAACACTATACACGTCAGCTACCACAGCGACTGAAATGACAACAACACTTAACAAAGAGCTGCAGTTAGTTTCAGAATGGGTGGCAAGGAATAAGTTAGTCTTGAATATTTCAAAAACTAATAGCATTGTATTTGGGACAAATAATTTACTAAACCCTAAACCGCAACTAAATCTTGTAATGAATAATGTGGAAATTGAGCAAATTGAGGAGACTAAATTGCTTGGAGTAACCCTGGATTGTAAACTGTCATGGTCAAAACATATTGATAAAACAGTAGCTAGGATGGGGAGAAGTCTGTCTATAATAAAGCGCTGCTCTGCCTTCATAACAACACTATCAACAAGGCAGGTCCTACAGGCCCTAGTTTTGTCACACCTGGACTACTGTTCAGTCGTGTGGTCAGGTGCCACAAAGAGGGAATTTTTGCAATTGGCTCAGAACAGGGCAGCACGGCTGGCCCTTGGATGTACACAGAGAGCTGACATTAATAATATGCATGTCAATCTCTCCTGGCTCAAAGTGGAGGAGAGATTGACTTCATCACTACTTGTATTTGTGAGAGGTATTGACATGTTGAATGAACCGAGCTGTCTGTTTGAACTACTGGCATAGAGCTCGGACACCCATGCATACCCCACAGGGGAAACTATAATCCCTGGCAAATACACTGTAACGGATATCCAACAATACATAGGAACATGGTAAAATCTACCCTGGCAACAAAATGTTACGAGTAGCTCCACCGAGCTACACTACTCTCACAAATAACAATCACCCACAAGGACAAGGGGGCAGAGGGAACACTTATACACAGACTAATTAGGGGATTAGAACCAGGTGTGTGTGATTGACAAGACAAGACAATTGTGATGATGATTGGGGCGGCAGTGGTTAGTAAGCCGGTGATGACGAACGCCGAAGCCTGCCCGAACAAGGAGGTGAGGCAGCCTCGGCCGAAGTCGTGACAGTTTGTGAAGGACTGAGCACACAGCATCATCCACACACACACGCACATAATTACAAACACATGCACACACAGAGGCACACGCACACACAGAATTATCCATCATTTCTAACATCTTTATGACTTCATCCACCCACCTCACTTGAATAAAAACAGAGAAAATATATGTCAAAACATTGCAGGCCTACAAAGCTTGGGTAAAAGAGAAATGTGTATTTTTCTGCCAAACCTTTAACACATCCCATGCAATTGGAAGTCTCAAGGGTAAAGTGCATTGCTGCTTTAAAGTGAGAAGCACAATGACCCCTATACAGACAGGAGAATATCTGAAGAAGCTAATGCTAAGGTACAATAGAGGGTGACCCCAACTTACTAACTATTTTACTTCTAGTTCATCTTCAGTGTTGATTCCCCTACATAATTGTGTAGAATAACTTTTGCAAATCTTTTGAAATCCAAACAAGGCCATTTATATACCTACATTATTTGCTATAGCAGTAGATGAATTGAATTCAAACATAATGTGTCATACTGTCACGTTTATGACGTGTCCCAAAAATAGGTCACTTTCTGTCATCTCAACAGCCCAAAGACATTCAACTTGAAGCAAAACTCCTTGCTAAGAAATATGATATAAGTTGCTGATATTTGAGAAACAGCAACATCAAGGGTAGGCAGGAGGACATTTCACACCCTACATAACATACAAATATGGACCTCATAAAAGAGCTCGCTTATCAGGACCAATGGGTGCTGATAGAGGAAAACGAGAAATTAGTCAACTCCGTCATGTTTACCACTGGCCTCTGAAATAAGTTCCCATCCAATTCTCCATCCAATTCCACTTTGAGCATTTTAATCTTAAACCCAATCATCACCAGTCATTCTTATTGGGAAAGAGCAGTAATGGTTAAGGCTGAAAAAAAAAACGGATTTATGTAATTACGGTGTACTGCCTTTATATCTTTGAGCAATAGTGATGTTGCATGCAAACAAATCTAGGGTAAGATGTCCTTTTTCATGAAGTCTCAGACTCACTCTATCAGGCCACAGGTTATCTATCCCAAGGGGACTAGGTAAGCAGTAAGCCAATGCAATTTTCCCTCCATCCACTTTAAAGATTAATGTCAGCCGTACTACTAGGTGCGTGTTATGAACTCCCGTGTGTGTATCTGTGCATATGTGTGCATGTGTGTGTGTGCTGTACATGTCTGTGCATTTAGAGGATGGGATCAGGATGGGATCAGTGGGAATGTGGGACCACACTCTAGGTCAAGAGTTGGAAAACAGGCTGAAAAGGAGACGAACAGTCTTGACTGACGAACAAGCAGATAGTAAAATATAGAAGGAGAAATAGAGAGGGTCAGAGAGAGGACATTCAGAATCGGGCATGATTTATCCACCTCTCATCACTGCGTCCTCTCTAGCAGCCTACGGCTCAGGGAGATAAAGCCGTCAGTCTGAGCCCTGTCCGGCGGCGAGAGGCTGACGAGGAGTGGTGAGTGCCACCTGATAAAGTGCTTTCTTTTGTTTTCTTTTGTTTTATTTTATTTCACCTTTATTTAACCAGGTAAGCCAGTTGAGAACAAGTTCTCATTTACAACTGCGACCTGGCCAAGATAAAGCAAAGCAGTGCGATAAAAACAACAACAACACAGAGTTACATATGGGATAAACAAAACTTACAGCACCCACAACACCCCCCACCCCATCTTTTTACGCTGCTGCTACTCTGTTAATTATTTATGCATAGTCACTTTAACTCTACCCACATGTACATATTACTTCAACTACCTCAACTTTTTTTTATAAAAATGCACTGTTGGTTAAGGGCTGTAAGTAAGCATTTCACTGTAATGTCTGCACCTGTTGTATTCGGCGCATGTGGCCAATAAAATTTGATTTGATTTGATTTGATTTACAGTCAATAACACAATAGAAAATCTATATACAGTGTGTGCAAATGTAGTAAATTATGGAGGTAAGGCAATAAATAGGCCGTAGTGCAAAATAATTACAATTTAGTATTAACACTGGAGTGATAGATGTGCAGAAGATGATGTGCAAATAGAGATACTGAGGTGCAAATTAACAAAATAAATAACAATATGGGGATGAGGTAGTTGGGTGGACTAATTATAGATGGGCTGTATACAGGTGCAGTGATCGGTAAGCTGCTCTGACAACTGATGCTTTGTGCCCGAGGAATCAGAGAAATTATATTTTTAGACCAAATAAACAAGGGCACAACTTTCACTGGGGATGGGGGAGACATGTCCGCCTCCGAGCAGGCGGGTAGGCTGTTTGAAGTGTTTATCCGACTGGATAAAAAAATGTAACATAAAAAATGTCCTCCCCACTTCTAAAACCAAAGTTGCGCCCCTGCAAATAAAAGAGCACATTGTTAAACTCTAGCCTTCCCCGACATAATCTTTTGAATGAGCCCTTGTCAACTCCAATGATGCAGGAAGTCTCTGTGCGCGCGAGGGGCTGCTGCCAAAATGAAGTGTCGTCATTGATTAACATTACCTCTCCTCTCCTTTGTGTAAAGTTGTTGCAGATCCAGAAAGTGAGTGATGCTGTTTACCTTGGCAGCCCTCAGTGCTATTCATCATCATAGTGCTAGACTGGTAGATAGCTGCCAGTGGTATTTACATTAATTAAAGGTCCAATGCAGCCATTTTATCTCAATATCAAATCATTTCTGGGTAGCAATTAAATACCTTACTGTGATTGTGTTCGATTAAAATGGTAAAAACATTTTAAAAAATTGCTTCTTAGCAAAGAGACATTTCTCTGGGAGTGGTCTGAGTGGGGATGGTGAAACTGAAAACTAGCTGTTATTGGCATAAAGGTTTGAAACTCTTTTTCTTATTGATCTATTAACTAATTGACCACCTGGTGATGACACCAGGCATGCCAAAACTTCACTTCAGCCCACCAAAAAAGGCTGACATTTCAGGCAGTCTTTTCAAACAGCTTTTACACTGAAAAGGGCATTATCATAATTTTCACAATTTGACAGTATTATTCCAACCTCATAGTGTGGAAATATACAGTATATAAAACACAGGAAAATCACGTTTTTGACCGCACTGGCCTATAAGACTGTAGCTGTACAGGTAAATGCTTATGAGCTGCTGGAGGAACTGTTCATTTGTTGTGATGGTATATTTGTTGCTAATCTGCGTGTTAATACATGGTTGATTGTAGGTTTATTTGGAGATATGACCGTGTCTCATTGAGTTTTTTACTCATTTGGGTTGGTGGGTATTATTGAGTAAAATAATAATATGCCATTTAGCAGATGCTTTTATCCAAAGCGACTTACAGTCATGCGTGCATACATTTCTTTTTTCGTGTATGGGTGGTCCCGGGGATCGAACCCACTACCTTGGCGTTACAAGCGCTGTGCTCTACCAGCTGAGCTACAGAGGACCACATGTCATTGTGAACGTAGGCTTGAAGGCTCAGTATATTTGTGTTAATCACATGCTGAGGATTATTATTTGTAGACAGAGTATTCATCCTTAAAAGCCTTGCACGCACAGCAATGAAAATAAATAGAAGGAAATCAACAAATATCAACAAAAACCAAATCTTTGGAACAAACATTGTATGTATACTCTGGATGAATCAAGGCACACCATAGAGCTCAGTTTAATAATATAGTTAAATAGCATGCCACTGAAGGGGAATAAGAAACAAGAAGACATCCATACAGTGTTTGCAGTAGGGCCATGCAGCATGGTGTTTTTTGCTGGTGAGTGTATGGCGGAGAGAAGGTGAACTGATTCTCAATCCTTAATTTTCCTAATGGAGTGACAAGGCAGACAGGTGGCAGCAGGCCAGGTGTTGACCCCAGGCTGATGGATGTGGCAGTAGTGACTGGGGTAAGTACCATAGCTCCATGCCGCTGTCACTGTCCAAACAGACACCTTCAGAGCCTCCACTTTTCCAGGAGCAGAGCTCAAGGGGGCAGCTCTGTGGTGGTCAATGCTGATAAAGCAACAATACAGTGGTATCCATCCCTGCCTTCACCAGCATAGCCAGTGGTATGCATCCCTGCCTACACCAACATAGCCAGTTAGATGCAAGTGTTATCTTTTCAAATATAGTATAGCCCACATACTGTAGGTTGCTGTACATATATAAATGATGATCAAGATTATAATAATAATTTTTTATTTCACCTTTATTTAACCAGGTAAGCCAGTTGAGAACAAGTTCTCATTTACAACTGCGACCTGGCCAAGATAAAGCAAAGCAGTGCGATAAAAACAACAACACAGAGTTACATATGGGGTAAAAAAACATAAAGTCAAAAAATACAACAGAAAATAGTGTGTGCAAATGTAGCAAGTTATGGAGGTAAGGCAATAAATAGGCTATAGTGCAAAATAATTACAATTAGTATTTATTTATTAACTCTAGAAATGTATCAAACCTATTTCAAAATATGCATGCAAAGGCATTAACGGCACATGCAGTAGCCAACTAGACAGTGTTTATAAATTACCGTTGGGTAAAACTACTAATGCAGTGCATATCGATCATACCTGTGGGACCCATCATCCTCTCCCACACGACACAACCGGGGATAGAAAACACATAATCCATGACATCGCATATGTTATCACTCTCTCCCTTTCACTCTATCTTCCTCATACAAGGAGGCAGAGGAGGCGGGCATGGGTATTAGTTCACCACAGAGTTCAGTTACGTGAACATACTGATAGTGCTGATATATGATTTTGTTTTTGACTTATTGGACTTTATTGGACTAAAATGCCTTGAGGGGAGTCCTTTTCATTTGGCAATGGTTACTTTTAGAAAATATTCTCAGGGTAGAATCTGTCTTCTTGAGAAATCACATTCACAATGATTCTAAGTAGCCCTAAAATACATAGTACATTTTCTTACCCACTCTTTAAAGTATTGCACCATTCAATTATTTATGTGCAGTAAATTTGAGTCAGCATTCAGCAAACTGTTTTCATGCCATGCAATTGTGAGAGGAGCCAATAAAGTAACAAACTTGGATGATAAATATGCCTAACAGTTTTATTACAGCAGAAAATTAGGTAGTATAAAATACCATTTCTTTTGAGGTTCTCTTGGAGGATGGTAACCACTCCACATACCCTATGTTAGTATGTACTGAGTGTAAATACATATATTAGTCCCTGTAAGTGAGTGCTCGTATCTACGAGTGACTGTTGTTGATATTTCAATGCACAGCATTACCATATGACATAATGACATCACTTACAGAGACAGGTTCAGAGATAGTTCACCCAAATTACAAAATTACATATTGGTTTCTTTACCATGTAAGCAAGGTATGACAGCAATCCATGCTTTGGTTTTGGTATTGGTATTTTATTAGGATCCCCATTAGCTGTTGCAAAAGCAGCAGCTACTCTTCCTGGGGTCCACACAAAACATGAAACATGACATAATACAGAACATTAATGGACAAGAAAAGCTGAAGGACAGAACTACAACCCTGGCATCCTATTCAAGTCATGGGACCGATATTAGCATATTTCGCGCATCATGTCCAAATCATTCAAAAGTATCTAAAATTGCTTGTGTAGCTCAACAAAGTCACTTATAGATTATTTGAACATGATGCAAGAAAAATGCTAATATCGGTCCCATCACTTGAATGGGATTTGTGCCATAAATGCTAAAACGTTAGCATTTAGATACAGTACCAGGGAAACTAAACCAAAGGATTGATTGTTGTCACACCTTGTCCATATACTGCTTAAAGGGTAAGGAAACCAATATGACATTTTGTAATTTGGATGAACTATCCCTTTAACGAGAACACAGTGTGGAAGCCATTTGGAAAAAAGCAAAAGTCATATCAGCAATCATAGCAAAGACCTGATGAGAGGCGTACCATCACCGGAGAGGCCAAAATTAAACAAAGCACTCACGTTAGCTGATTAAAAAATTCTGACCCCAGAGAATATACCTGCCTTGTAGTATCCATTTGAAAGCAACTATTAGGACATTATGCAAATAAACTTGAGAAGAAAATAACATGTTGGTCTGTATTAGTCATGATGACAGCCAAGTATGGTTTTCTTTGGAGAGCCAGTTGAGGTAACCTGCCAACTTGGAGGTGGATGAACATAATGCCATGACAAATAGCATGCCAAGTGAAGAAAGGGAGGCATTTGACACACGCATGCATGCACGGGCGCACACACATACACACACACACACACACACACACACAACATAACATGTTATCTGCACAATCCAAATATGCCAATGGGAATCTCATCATCCAGGAATTTAAGAGTTCTTGCATGTCATGGTCATCCTAATCAAATAGACTTTGATAATGCTTCATACCATTCTAACTATCTAATGAAAAGCGAGAGATAATCTGGTATAAATGGGAGTTTATGTGGTAAAAACGTTTCTATGACAGTAAAGCTATTAAAAATGTGTATGGGAGTGGATTGGTGGGGTCAAGCACACATTCTGAATAAAAGAGCACTTTCTATATCATAAATTAAACATCACCCGCAGCGTTTTAACATGAAGGTATGTGGGTGTATGGCGGCGTTTTGCACACATAAGCATAAATAAAAGTTACGGTCCAGTTGCAGCATAAAACATTGTAACATGAATTGCATTCAGCAGGTTTATCATTGTGTACAGTGTCCTGCCTGGACTAAAGCTTCATTCCAGAATGTTTATCCTATCACATAGAGATACAGATTTCTTTGATAATATCTATAGAAATAATTATGCACCCATATGATCAAAGGCACAAAACACTTCATCAACATCAGATACACTGAGTATACAAAACAACTCAATATTAGGAAGGTGTTCCTAATGTTAGGTATATTCAGTGTACATCACATCACACACGTACTGCACTTAACTGTAAGTAAGCTACCTCCAGTTGTGCTCAAAATAGATGCCACAAAGTAATGTATTCATTTTATATTGCTTGACATTCAGTAAATAATACTTTATGTCTGAGTGAAAACTTTGGTTTATGTTGGATGACAGTTTATGGCCTGCATAAATTATTGTTACGACTGCCTGGAAAACTACATCTTCTGGAGAACTACATTTCCCAGCCCCAGCATTTTGATTTCCCATAGGGCTGTTCAACATTCTCTCTACAGCAACCCACGTCGCTGTTGCTCTTGGTTGAAGGAACAAGCAAATAATAATGTTGGGCCAGGCTATACGACGATTCACAACCTCTGCGGTTCGCTCATCGCATTACGGCGAGGGACCAGGACAGGTAATTTCCTCAAAAAATAAATGTTACAAAGATTAGTTAAATAAAGCCGCTGTCCCATAACTAAGCCTACTACGGGCCTAAGCCTGCTTGTGTAGGTCACAAGCTAGGTAACCTTAATCTGCAAGTTTTTCGTTTGAAAACAAAGTCAAGCGCTAGCTAGTTATGAAACATATCGAGATAAACACCAATGTCTAACGTATTGTAGTCAAGTTCGTTGTCTATTTGACTCCTGCGTGGGGTTGCTACTTGCCGTAACGTTGGGTGGTAGCTAGATAACGTTGCATAGCCATCTAGCTAGCAAACGCTTGCAGTTGTTAGTTAACTAAATTAGTCAGTTAACTAATTTAGGCTAGTTAACTCTTTAAATGTTTCTAGCTAGTCCTGGATTGTCAGAATATACTGAATAAAACGTCTTCATATCGTCAGCATTTAGCTAACTGTTATCTATGTAATTGTAACTGTAGCTAGGGTAACGTTAGTTCGTTGGCGTCACGTCAGTTATCAGAGGTGACTTGTTAAATGATTAGCTAGTCAGTCTAGATGGTTAATTTAGCTAGCTAACGTTAGCAAATTAGTTGGCTACTGTTAGCTAACGTTACTTATATAAATGAATGAGGGTTGCATGTACAACCTTGACATGGCGAGCTTCATAAACATGATTATCAGGGCTATCGAGGTAGTTAGCTACATTATTGGTTAAATCGTCTACTTGTACGATTAAACTGAGACTGAGCATAACAGAAAGATGTAACGACTGCAGCCTATGCTATGTCGAAAATATAAGACAACGTCGTCACAAATCTGGGACCAGAGTCCCATTGTTGCAAAGAGTTTTAGAACGGGCTTGGAAGCTCTAACCCTGCCAATTGACAGGGAAACCCAAGGGTACACTCGCAATGGCTGCCTGGTATTGTGATAAAATAATTTCCATGATATTTCCGAATGTTCTGTCAACTGATGCTGGATTACCATTGTAATGTAGAATGTTCATTGAAATTATGCTAGGTGATGTGGCTCATGCAATTGATTGTATTTTTTGTAAAGTCAGTTGAGTTTACTAAAAAAATCACAGCACAGATTGAAGGGTACACTTCCTGCTTTTAGTCCTGGCATGGGTGCACTCAATGGCTGCCAGTCCACCCATTATGCCATAATTGACTTGAATGGAGACGCCCTTTCTATTAATTCTTATTTCTATGGTCTTAACCTTTGTCGTCTTCAACCTAGACTGCAGCTAGCCAGCTAACGGTTAGTGCTATCTGGGATCCTTGGAACGTCCCTACCACTAAAGCCAAACCGTAAAACCTAACCCTTACTCATGAAAATGTTAAACTTCAATGGTGTAGGATCCCAAATAGCAAGTACCGCCAACTAACGTTACTTTCAAAGTCTTGCATTGATTTCCAATTGTACTGGTTGACACTGATTGTCCTCAAGCTGATGTTGGCTGCAGTCCAACTTAGACGGACATAACCTTGTCCATGTCACATTGAACTGTGATAAGCTCATTACATGGTCAGCTCTCTCTAAACACTGATGTCTTCGTGTTTATGTTTGATAGAACCTGCCATTCTCAGTGGAGAACAAGTGGCGTCTGCTGGCAATGATGGTGGTGTTTTTCGGCAGTGGCTTCGCCTTCCCCTTCATTGTTGTCAGACACCAGCTCCTGAAGAAGTGAAGTGGCAATGCATGCACGTAACCGCCAAGGTAATTGCCGCTGATCTATTTTTCATCTGAATGTCACCACTGTTTGGCATTTACTTGCATCCTGATTGGAACAGTTACCAGACTTTGACATCTATCACGGTAGTCGGTAGTTGTATCTTATTCTACAGCAGACCTCAAGTAAATGATCCGTGTCTGTGGGCGACAGTTACAAATGTCATGCAAGTTAATTTTTCAGTTCAGCTTTTAAGATAAGCTTGCACATTAGCATGGTAATGTGACAGTTTAATACCGTCCCTGATAAATATCAGGTGGAAGTTAGGCTGAATTTAAATCGTCACTGTCACATTTATCTCTGGTGTTTACTCAGAAATTGTATTTCTGTCATCAGCTTTGTGTAAGCCTTCATCTCAATCTGTCTTTTGTGTCCTTTGCAGGTCTGCGCCCAGAACATTATATATATATATATATATATATATATATATATATATATATATATATATATATATATATATATATATCCAGCAGAAATAATAAAAATAAATAAATAAACTCTCTTTGTTTCAAAGAATGGAAATCCCTAATTGTGTTTGTAAATAAGTCGCTCTGGATAAGAGCGTCTGCTAAATGACTTAAATGTAAATAAAGTTCACTCAAATGTATATTGTTCAAATACGTTTTTGTACTTGAGTTTGGGTTTCCACTAGATTCTATAGCCACAAAGTCAAAATGGTATATGGGAAAAATTCATGAAAACAAATATGCCTAACCTGAAATTAAGACCAGAAAGCACAAGGGTAGCCGTGTGGTTATGTTTAAAATCAGATTTTAAGAAGATACATTGTGGAAATGGGCAGGGTTTAGCAATGATTATGAATTTGTGGCTATAGAAGGTAGTGACAACCTTGAGTTTGTCCAGACTGTGATGTCATGCTGCAGCATATGCTTGGGGCTATTCTGTAGTCTGAATTGTATCTGGTTTAATGGGACATCTACAGAAGGTGTCACTCATGGAGTTATGATTTTTCTGGGAGTTTTCAGAATAATGTTGGCACAAAATGGGGAGAAGGCATGTCTGAGACTTATTTTCTGTTTTGTGCCTAATTTCTGTTTCGTGCCTACTGTACAAAAAGGTGTCAACTAGGTTTGTTTCCAAGTGGTATTTTCTGTGTGTATTTGACTTCATAATATACATTTCATAAACTAAGAGCATTTTTACATTTACTTTTTAAAGTTTGTCAGATGCCACTTTTTCCACAGGGATCGCGTACAAAAAAAGAACATGAAACAAACACTCTTACATTATCACAATTTACTGGTGGAGTGATAGTTGCATGAAGTCAGGGTTGAGAAATGTGTATGTTTCTGTTGTGTGTGGGTTCTCTGTTCTTGATTAGTGGGTAGGAAAAATGTAAGTGGAAAATGCATATTGAGAGGATAGTTTTGTCCCGAGATACTTGTATTCATGAAGATGCCATGTATCGAAGATGCAATTATTTGTAATACTAGTACAGGTCATCAAAAGTCTGGAATAGTCATGTTTTCAAACACAGGTAAATATCTAAATGGAGTGTAATCATACAGTATTTGATGCATTTGCTTATATCTCATGGGGGTGACGGACAGTAATTTCAGCCTCGTCTCTGGCACTAGCTGTTCAGTATGCAAGTGCATTAATGGGCAATTTTAATAAGCCCTATCCGGGAACCTGAACAATTACTTCATATGTACAGGTAACTGCCAAAAGAATGGAGACCCTTGCGTAAATTAGGGATACAAAGTAGGCCCCTGTAGCTCAGTTGGCAGAGCATGGCGCTTGCAACGCCAGGGTTGTGGGTTCGTTTCCCACGGGGGGCCAGTATGAAAATGTATGCACTCACTAACTGTAAGTCGCTCTAGATAAGAGCGTCTGCTAAATGAAGTAAATGTAAAATGTAAAGTACATTGAAAGTAGGTGCTTCCACACAGGTGTGGTTCTTGAGTTAATTAAAGGAGTTCCCTGAGTTTTATATATATTTCCACACTGATGTTGGAATAATACTGTGGAACTGATGATAATGGGCTTTTAGTGTAAGAGCTGTTTGAAAAGACTGCCTGAAATTTCAGCCTGTTTTGGTGTGATGGCGTTTTGGCCTATCTGGTGACATCACCAGGTAAATCACTCTATAGACCAATAAGAAAGTGTTCCAAACCTCTCTGCCAATAACAGCTGGATTTCTGTTTTCCCTGCCCCACTCAGACCACTCCCAGACAGTCTTGGCTAAATTATTGCTTGAGAAATTGCTCATTGCTAAGAAGCAATTTTGTTTATTTTTGACCATTTTAATTGTAAAACAATCACAGTAATTGTTACCCATAAATAATTTCATAGTGAGATAAAAATGGCTGCATTGGACCTTTTTAAGTAGTTAACATCCCATTATGCTTAGGGTCATGTATGAAAATGCTGGGCAGGCCATTATTTTGGTTACCATGGTTATGACCCCATAGAATGACAATGCCCCCATCCACAGGGCACGAGTGGTCACTGACTGGTTAGATGAGCATGAAAACGATGTAAACCATATGCCATGGCCTCCTTCTCGTTCACCAGATCTCAACCCAATTGAATACTTATGGGAGATTCTGGAGCGGCGCCTGAGACTGTGTTTTCCACCATCAAGAAAACACCAAATGTGGAATTTCTTGTGGGAGAGCGTTAGCTTAATTTCTATCTAGCATTAGCGCAATGATTAGAAGTCTATGGTAACTGCTAGCATGCTAGTAGATACCATATACTTCCAGTCATTGCGCTAATGCTAGTTAGCGTTGGCTTGGGAAACGACCTATAACTTCCTTCATACTGGATGCAGATGCATAAAAATGGTATCAATGAGTTCATCTGACTCTGGGGAAGTAGATAAAGGGCTTCATTGCCAAAATCCTGAAATATTCCTTTAAGACGCTTGTTGGTGTTTCCTTTATTTTGGTAGTTACCTGTATTTCCGTGCAGTAGGAGGAGGCTCTATCGCTCCTGTCTGCCCTAGAGACTGCCTGAATGAAGAGGTTTTTCAAATGAATGTTTTTAAAACTGAAGAAAGCAGTCGGCCTTTGACATATTAAGTCCATGGAATTCTGTCTTGAGGTGTGAACAAAACTGCTTCAATAATAGCATGCTACTAGCACACTTTAATAATATTTAATTACACAAAAGATGGTTGACTCAGTCTGGAGAAAAATCTCAATGTTCACTAAATTAGATAAGACCGATTTAGATTTTGGGTCTGTTACAAAGGGAATTCAGTACAAGGTATGGAAAGCCTAGAGGGTTGTTATAAAATGGAAATATAACTATTTGTGCTACTGCCAAAAGCCTTAAATGTATTTAGCGTCGAAATTGAATGTCAATTTGAATGCAGGGCATGAACCGAAACATCCAGTTCCCTCTGCTCTTTGCTATAGCTTTATGGATGTGCATTGTTTTTTCTCTCACTCGCTCTCTCTGTGTGTGTTCCTTCTTCAGCTGAAATTCATTGAATAACCTATTTCAGTTCAATAACCTTCCACCGCTGGTATAAATATCCAAGAACAGAACAGAAAAGAGGGGAACTGGGAAAGTGGCATGGATAATATTCCAAAAGTAAATAATTTTCATTTGCCTGTGCTCTGGACTCATTTTGGGGATGTGGTGCAGGGTAGATTTTCAGGCTAGGGATGATCTTTTTGGTGTTGTGTGTGTCAGCGGGAGAGAGACCGTCACAAGGGGACATTGGTCATAAGAATGAGAAACGGTTTCCCAAAATCATCTTAAGGCTACAGTGAGGGAAAAAAGTATTTGATCCCCTGCTGATTTTGTACGTTTGCCCACTGACAAAGAAGTCAGTTTATTTGAACAGTGAGAGACAGAATAACATCAAAAAAATCCAGAAAAACGCATGTCAATAATGTTATTAATTGATTTGCATTTTAATGAGGGAAATAAGTATTTGACCCCCTCTCAATCAGAAAGATTTCTGGCTCCCAAGTGTCTTTTATACAGGTAACGAGCTGAGATTAGGAGCACACTCTTAAAGGGAGTGCTCCTAATCTTAGTTTGTTACCTGTATAAAAGACACCTGTCCACAGAAGCAATCAATTAAGCAGATTCCAAACACTCCACCATGGCCAAGACCGAAGAGCTCTCCAAGGATGTCAGGGACAAGATTGTAGACCTACACAAGGCTGGAATGGGCTACAAGACCATCGCCAAGCAGCTTGGTGAGAAGGTGACAACAGTTGGTGCGATTATTCGCAAATGGAAGAAACACAAAATAACTGTCAATCTCCCTCGGCCTGCAAGATCTCACCTTGTGGAGTTGCAATGATCATGAGAACGGTGAGGAATCAGCCCAGAACTACACAGGAGGATCTTGTCAATGATCTCAAGGCAGCTGGGACTATAGTCACCAAGAAAACAATTGGTAACACACTACGCCGTCGGATCAGTCGTCCTGGTCCCTTTGCAGAAAAACAGCCCCAAAGCATGATGTTTCCACCCCCATGCTTCACAGTAGGTATGGTGTTCTTTGAATGCAACTCGGCATTCTTTGTCCTCCAAACACGACGAGTTGAGTTTTTACCAAAAAGTTCTATTTTGGTTTGATCTGACCATATGACATTCTCCCAATCCTCTTCTGGATCATCCAAATGCACTCTAGCAAACTTCAGACGGGCCTGGACATGTACTGGCTTAAGCAGGGGGACACGTCTGGCACTGCAGGATTTGAGTCCCTGGCGGCGTAGTGTGTTACTGATGGTAGGCTTTGTTACTTTGGTCCCAGCTCTATGCAGGTCATTCACTAGGTCCCCCCGTGTGGTTCTGGGATTTTTGCTCACCGTTCTTGTGATCATTTTGACCCCACGGGGTGAGATCTTGCGTAGAGCCCCAGATCGAGGGAGATTATCAGTGGTCTTGTATGTCTTCCATTTCCTAATAATTGCTCCCACAGTTGATTTCTTCAAACCAAGCTGCTTACCTATTGCAGATTCAGTCTTCCCAGCCTGGTGCAGGTCTACAATTTTGTTTCTGGTGTCCTTTGACAGCTCTTTGGTCTTGGCCATAGTGGAGTTTGGAGTGTGACAGTTTGAGGTTGTGGACAGGTGTCTTTTATACTGATAACAAGTTCAAACAGGTGCCATTAATACAGGTAACGAGTGGAGGACAGAGGAGCCTCTTAAAGAAGAAGTTACAGATCTGTGAGAGCCAGAAATCTTGCTTGTTTGTAGGTGACCAAATACTTATTTTCCACCATAGTTTGCAAATAAATTCCAAAAAAATCCTACAATGTGATTTTCTGAAAAAAAAATCTCAATTTGTCTGTCATAGTTGATCTGTACCTATGATGCAAATTACAGGCCTCTTTCATCTTTTTAAGTGGGAGAACTTGCACAATTGGTGGCTGACTAAATACTTTTTTCCCCCACTGTATACAGGCCCGTCTGAAGTTTGCCAATGAACATCTGAATGATTCAGAGGAGAACTGGGTGAAAGTGTGGTCAGATGAGACCAAAATGGAGCTCTTTGGCATCAACTAACTCGCTGTGTTTGGATGAGGAGGAATGCTGCCTATGACCCCAAGAACACCATCCCCACCGTCAAACATGGAGGTGGAAACATTATGCTTTGTGGGTGTTTTTCTGCTAAGGGGACAGGACAACTTCACCGCATCAAAGGAACGATGGACGGGGCCATGTACTGTCAAATCTTGGGTGAGAACCTCCTTCCCTCAGCCAGGGCATTGAAAATGGTTCGTGGGTGGGTATTCCAGCATGACAATGACCCAAAACACACGGCCAAGGCAACAAAGGAGTGGCTCAAGAAGAAGCACATTAAGGTCCTGGAGTGGCCTAGCCAGTCTCCAGACCATAATCCCATAGAACATCTGTGGAGGGAGCTGAAGGTTTGAGTTGCCAAACGTCGGCCTCGAAACCTTAATGACTTGGAGAAGATCTGCAAAGAGGAGTGGGACAAAATCCCTCCTGAGATGTGTGCAAACCTGGTGGCCAACTACAAGAAACGTCTGACCTCTGTGATTGCCAACAAGGGTTTTGCCACCAAGTACTAAGTCATGTTTTGCAGAGGGTTCAAATACTTATTTCCCTCATTAAAATGCAAATCAATGTTTTTGTTGTTATTCTGTCTCTCACTGTTCAAATAAACCTACCATTAAAATTATAGACTGATCATTTCTTTGTCAGTGGGCAAACATACAAAATCAGCAGGGGATCAAATACTTTTTTCCCTCACTGTAAGTTCATTGCAAGAAACTTCGCAGGAGCATAGTTAAATCTCCAAGCTTTTCCCCCGAAAACCATCGTTACTAAAGTTGCTCTTCAAAACACTTGTTCTTTACAGCTAAGTATCGTTAGATATTTTTTCATTTATTCGAACTATGACGTTACTTTAGCTAATATGGTTACAACCATTAAGGCTATGTGTAGAGGTTATGATATGGTTTGTTTGTAAATAAATGTTTAGTCCACAAGCGAAGGGAAAAGGTGAGAGGAGGAGAGCTCTTTGATGCCAGAAGGAATACAACGTGGCTGCTAAGAAAGTGAACTGTGTTTACGTGTGATCAGGGGTGTATTTATTCCGCCAATTCTGTTGAAAAACGTTTCTTAAACGGAAGCAAGCGTAACGAAAAGGGGACAAACATACCTGAATTTGTCCAATAGAAACTCTTGTTTGCAACTGTTGGACTAATGATTACACGCTAGATCAGCTAGATGCAGCTAGAAAATGTGAGTATCATGTAGTAGTCTAAACCTATCGATGTTACATTGAACTGGGTGAATGGAAAATGAATGACAGTCATCCAATATGCTGTAATCGAAATAAGGTAATGCTCATGAATAAAACGTCCTCCCTCATCTTAAATGGCACCGACCGCAGCTGCTGTATAGGTGATAATATATCTCTGAGCTGATCCGTTGGCAGTATTGTGTGTAATAATTATAATGTTGAGGTAAGTTGTGAATGGATAAAGCTGATCCGAGAACAGCGCTGCCTTGCTTTTGATTCTGTCAGTATCGGCACATGCTCCAATGACTTGTTCTTTCTGCGTGGGGTTTTGGAAATGTATGTTGTAGGAATGATGCATTGTTTAAACACTTGTAAGCTGAAATTCCATCGGAAAACCGGGCCCTGGTATATAACCTCAGTAAATCTCGCCTGGTTGGGATCCAGTAAATCTGTCAGGAGGTTGTGTATTTTCTTGCATTGGTGTTAAGAGAATTTATTAACTAACTATTTCAGTGTCTCTGTGCGTCTCCCAAAAGGTTGTAAGGCTTTTGGATCAAGAAACGGACAGAGCTCCCAGTTGCAATAGTCAGAGATCTTTATTCATTGAGAATTCTGTTATCACAATTTCAGAGTCCATCTTTTATACACACACGTCATACAAAAATCCCACCCCACTGTAGGCAGGCTGTATATTTCCACTGTACCTGGGTTTAGCTCAGGTTTTCCTCTGCTCTCCTAACCATCAGGTCACACACACATGTTCTTATCATAGGCTGCATTCCTTAGTTATCGCCGTCCTCACAATATCCTGAAACCTTTTCATACTCTCCTTTCAAGCCTAACGGTTTCTCTCCTCCCTAAATTGGGAGGCATCTTTATCTTGGTTTCTCAGTTGTCTGTAGACAGTTCTCCTTGTCCTTTGTTGTCTGGCCTAACTCTTACTCACATTGCTAAATAGTAACACAATGCCATAGTCTTTACTGGTCCTACACTCACACATTCTAACACATTTCACACAGTTTCAGGGTGAAATAATTATTAATTAATAATTATTCTATCAATCCACCATTTGACTAAATATTACACACATACTCACAAAATATATGTTGTTATAGAAATGAATCACACACATTGAAGCATATAAGTTGATTTGCATATAAAATGAATCACTAGTACAAAACAGACTATAAAAATACGATTTGTCTTGCATTGCTACCAAATTTTACTTCCAATCATAACTCACTCTCCTTGTTAGGATTTTCACTATAACATTCATTGAAAAGATAGTATACTAAACATCAAAAATTGTCTCATTTAATACAGGTTCATCAGGATTTACATTTTCTGCATCGTCCACTAGAGCAGGAAGATATAGGTCATCATTCCATCAGTCTGAGTTTGGAACGGGTCCACACCTCACCATCTGCAGTGACACTGCCTTTTCCAAAGACCTTAACACAAGACCTCGCACACACGGGATTAAACAGCATCCACATAACACCAAACTGAACATTCCCACCAGAACTGCCCCCACCACTGTTGCCACCATCTGTTTCCATTTTCCAAACATATTATCAAACCAACCCGTCATTAATGTATTCACCCCAGAGTTCTCAGCCCATTCTTCACTTAATGCCGTGAGACCGGCCAGTGCTTTAGTTACTGTACCCTCTGGGGCTGTATTGTTGGGGATAAACATACAACAATGACCTCCCACCATCTTGCAAATCCGCCCTTCTCTGTTAAAAGCATATCGAGAGCCAACCTATTCTGCAGGTCATGAGTGAGGTGGTGGATAGTTGGCCTGAGATTCTCTTCACTGCATCCCTTGTCTAATTAACAAACCTTTGTAGATGTAATTAATCCAGTCAACATTTTTATTAATTGTAACCCACCAGAAAAACGTTGTTGTAAACCCTTCTCCAATTTGATCTGTGATTCGCATTAGATTGGTGTCTATAACATTGGTAATCTCTGGGGGTCATGGTGAATTGGGGTGCCTTAGTATTATCCTTTTAAGAGTGGTTATTTTAATATCAGAACTATTAGGTGAGGTTTGGTTTGATCCCAAATCTATCACACAAGAGAACATGGTCTGAGGCATAGGTGCAGCTAGAAGGGTTGGCCTACCTGTTGAACAGGCATAACAATTAGTTTGACCCAACGCCCTTGCTGTGTAGTTCGTCCACCTTACCCAGAAGTTCCCATTTGAAATTCCTTCTACTTCTCCTTGGTTCATTTCCTGCAAGAGGAAATATTCTACCCTTGGTGGTTTAGTGCTATTTACGATTCCTTCTGAGGGCCTTCCAATGGGTTTTAGACTATTTTTTGATACCTCTGGTGATAACATTAGATCTACCTGCTGTTCTGTCTCGGGGGTGGAAGATTCATTTTTCTCCTGATGTATTTTCCCCAACATCATCAACACAGACCCAATAGTTCCTTGCTATGTCATCTTGCATTATTGACTTTACCGTTATCACCAGTTCCATTTTACCTTTATCATGGGTTTGTTTAATTCCCCATCGGTGTGCTGCGTCCATTCCAATCTCATAGTATGTTCCCCAGGTATGTTTAAACACCCTTGCCCAAGGACATGAGCATTCCCCAGTGCAAATGTATTTACCATACCTTCTAGGACCTAACTTTCTTGTACACGCCCCCTTCTTACCAAAGCCCCCAAAACCTCCTATCTCTTCATGGGAGAAGTCGAATGGTATCTTGAATCCCCCATCTTGTCCTAAACTGACTTTAACTATAAAATAATAATTCCCCCAATAGTCTTTCTTGGTTTCAGTATTTCTATGAGATCGAATCAGTGCCTTGGTATTATTTTGTTCATCATTTCCCTGTTTAGGTTGACCTGGATTAATCCATAATAAATAATATGGTTAACACGATGATGCAGCTCAGAGTCCCCCAAAATCCCCAAAACCGCCATCCCAATCCTGTCCCTGACCCACCTGCCTGGTACTTCCCCATACCCACACCTCTAGGAACACCCCACAGTGATGAAAGGTCGGGGTAGTGTTTCTTCGTTAACAGAGTTTACCCCCAAACCCTAGTGGTACAGTTATTCTCTTTAACTCTGTGTGTGTTCAACGGTGTTGGTATGTGGGCCTACCTTTTTGCAGTGGGTAACATGGACCCAAGTGGCTCTCTCAGCTATTCTTATAGCGAAGGCAGTTACCAATAGGACTTGGTATGGTCCCTCCCAGCGTGACTGCTTTCAATCCTTTTTCCTCAACAATTGGATCCACACCCAGTCTCCAGGTTGTATACTATGAGTCACCTCCTTTAATTCTCCTGTAGGACACAAATTCTTAGACATACGGGTATGGTTAATGAACAATCTTCTCATGTGTTCTGCTAGTGTATTCTCTAGTTCTATGTCTGCCTGTTCTGGTCCTGCCAACTGTGGCATTCTGTAAGGTCTTCCAAACACTTTCTCAAAGGGGGACAACCCAATTTATCTGGTGTTACCCTAATCGTCATTAATACTATCGGTAGACATTGTACCCAATTTCTTCCTTTCACTCCGTGATAACTCTATAAAATCAATTTCCAATTGCTGGACTGGATATTTTGCCAGGGGGATATTCCCCCTGGGGTGCTCTCTGTCTATCTTGGTGATTATTCTGCGCACAGATGACACATCTGGAACCCAAAAATATTTTTTGTTTTGTAGTAATTCGTTATACCATAGGCCACAAAGTGTTTCCTAACCTGCTCTACCATCTAACCTGCTCTACCATTCCCCCTATTGACACATTGCTTTACACGTGTCAATATTTCCGCATATCAAAACAGTGACTTTAATAAATGTAATAATTTATCCTTATGCCAGACATTATCTCGTAGGATTACCCCTTTCTTTACAGTATGAAAATGTATGCACTCACTAACTGTAAGTCGCTACGGAGAAGAGCGTCTGCCAAATGGCCAAAATGCTAAATGTAATCAAGAACATAGGACATATCTGTTTCCCCATATATTGTTCCTGTCACCCTTCTTAATGTCATATTTCACTCATTCGTTTGATACGTTGTCTCCTACTGTCCCTTAACATATACTTTAGGGGATTTTCCTCAGTCCTGGGAAATAAAGAAAAAATTAAGAACTCCCCCCTCAGAACACATCGGATAACTCCATGTTTAATTAAATTCACTAAACCTAGAAATAACAAGCCCATAACCACCTTCCGGTAATCTACTGATTTAAACCTGTTGCATTAATTTATTAAAATATAAACCTATTGTTTACTTTGGGGCCCTAGTTCCACTTCCACTGCTGCGTGGGTGTTGTCATAGTGAAACCATTTTAGTGCTACAGTTCTTTCTGTGGTTTTAAATAGTGCTGGACCTGGGTGTTGGTTATACCAGAGAGTACAGTGTAGGTCATCAGGGGACATTTTAGTGGGGCCTGGTACCACATCATCAGCAAGTTCCATTAAGGTTCGGGGAATATCAGTTATTCCCCCCCATAACAAGTCTTGACTATACCAATAACATGGTCCCCCTTCCCCACAGACCACCATATTGTCTCTGACTATGTGTGCCTTCATTCCCCTCTCAGTGGAAATGACGGCCACATTCAATTTAGTCATTACATCACGTCCTAGTAAATTTACTGGACACAGCCTAGATATCAGGACGGGTATGGTTGCCTCTCCTCCTGATTGGTCATGTTTTAGGGTTATTGGGGCTGATAACCTTTCAATAAATTGATGACCAGAGGCAAACCCTCTGGATTGTCTGCTGAACAGATTGCTGTCCTGCAAGCCCCTGTATCGCATAGGAATTAAATTTTCTTACCCATTACTGTCAATGTCAAATTAGGTTTCTGTTCCTGTTGAAGTGCTAGGTCAATAGTAGCCAATTCAAACACCTCACAACTTGGATCAATGGTATCCTCAGTCTCTTCCTCACTAGAATCTACTCCCAGCAGAACTGACAAAAAAACTAATCAGACTGTGACTTCCAGGACACTGCTCCTTTGTTCTGGCCTCACTATCTCCCCGAGAGTTGGCACTCCCTTAAGGTCTCTCTTACTCCTCTTTTCTCTCCCAATCTGCTCTTGGTAAACTGTATACCTTTTAACCTCAACTAGCGGTGCCGTTCTCCACCCTATCAAAGTATTTTTAATGGTCCTGCTTATCTCTGGTCTCATTCCACTGAGGAACGCTATATTTTTAATTGCTGATGGTAGGGCGTATCATTCCCCTGTCTCTGGTCTGGCTCGGGTATGCCATTGTTTGCATTTAACACATCTTTAAGCCTCTCTAAGTACTGGCTAATAGTCTCACTATTATCTTGTTTACACTCATGTACTTTAGAAAAGTCTGCATGACGATGGTAATGTTCTCTGAGGCTATTACACAATTCAGTTCTTTTCCCAACATACTCTCCGTGATTGGCCTATGGCAAAAGTGCCCTCTGGGCATCCCCTGAAACCCACTGCCCTCTAACGGCAGCCCAAACCTTACTATTCCTTCTACCGCTCGGGCCACATCCCTCTGTGTTCATGGCCTGTATTTTTTTTCTTTTTTTTCTCACCTTTATTTAACCAGGTAAGCCAGTTGAGAACAAGTTCTCATTTACAACTGCGACCTGGCCAAGATAAAGCGAAGCAGTGCGATAAAAACAACAACACAGAGATACATATGGGGTAAAACAAAACATAAAGTCAAAAAATACAACAGAAAATATATATACAGTGTGTGCAAATGTAGCAAGTTATGGAGGTAAGGCAATAAATAGGCTATAGTTGCTGGGGCCCCTTCATTCCCTGCCAATAGATTAGGTAAGGCTATCATTGGGTACTGGCCCCCTCCTACTCTCTCATCTCCAGACTTATACTGACTCCCTCCTGAGCTCAGCTCCTAACTGGACTTTTGTTGTGGGGTTCAAGTCTCCTCAGGGACCTGGGTCTTCCACCCTTCGGTCCCTTGACCCCCCTATTGTACCCTAGTACTCTAGTTACTTTCTTAGCCTTCTCTTTCTGGCTTTCTGCTCTTTAACTTCCTTTTTCAGTCTCTTCTACTCCCTTTCTCTTGGCCTCAGCCATGTATCTCTCTAGCTTTCTCCTTGTCTCATCTTTCTCTCTTTTCAACTCCTGTCTGACTTTCTCTGCCCTTGTCCTGTACTCCTCTACCTTTTGCTCTTCCTCACCTTCGTCTTCCCTTTCTCCTCCAGCCCCTCCTTCCTCATAGGGAGGTGGGGCCGGTGGGGGGGGGGGGACGTTGTTCCCCTGCACTCTCCTTCTCCCCACTACGTACTGCATTACCCAAAGTAATACGATCCTTCCCTGTAGTATGCGCCTCGCACTTACATATTACGAGCTTTTTTGTTAATAGTACTGCATCTAGGAGGTCAAGAATCAACTCTGCATGTGTAATTGGTTTACCCGAAGTCGTAACCATTCCTCTATTCTTCCACTGACCAGCAAAGACATGTACAGTATTAAAGGCATATGCACTTTGGTATAGATAGTTAAAACCTTCCCTTTACCCAGTTGGCATGCTTTTGTTAATGCCACTATCTCTGCCTGCTGGGCAGAGTAGTTTCTTGGCAAGGGTTCAGCAGCTAGAACTTCGTTCTCTGTCACCACAGCATAACCAGTTGCATTGGTGCCATCAGGATTCTTCCTAGAAGATCCATCAACAAACATTGTTACTTCACAACATGGTATAGCTAAGTCTGTTAAATCAGGCCTGGGTAGTACAATTTTTTTCAATACAGTTATGGGGACTACCATCATTTACAATAGGAACTAATGTTGCAGGATTCAATGTTGTACATCGTTCAATAGTTAGATTTGGCATGTTCAGCAATACTATCATACAAGATAGGTGTCGTGCTGGTGACATGTACGCCATCTTGTGTTCCAATAGCAGAATTGATACTCTATGTGGAACTTTTAAGGTTAGATCATGGTATAGTACAATTGAAGCTGAATCCTGCACTGCATTAGCAGCTGCCACAACTGATTGCAAACAGACAGGCATTGCCTGAGCCACCACATCAAGTCTTGAAGAAAAATATGCAACCGGTTTATTTTTGTCCCCATGTTTTTGTGTCAGTACCAGGGGCGGCCTGTTCAATAGGGCGATATGGGCGACGCACTGCCAAACGGGAAAAGGAAGGGATTTTTTTTCTAATCAATTATATCACGGCAACAGTAGTTATCAGTGTTGTAATCTATACGTCTGATCTGCCACACTGCCACTAAATGTCGAATCAGGCTAAAGTCGTGCTTCAAATGGCTCCCCCCCCTTTTGGGGCGATTTCAGTCAGGTTGAAAATCGCCCAGAAGTCTCTCATAGCCTCTAATGTAAAATCTATTTTTTTCAAATTTCAGAGCCTTCAATACAATCTCTATGGGTGTCTGAGGGCTTGCACTTACGCGCTTTCGTCATACGTAACGTAACGTAACCATGAACGTAACTGAGAAAAGAGCGGATTGTGTCTTTGAAAGAAGTTCCTTTTTGTCGGCGAACAAATTAAGATAAATTGGCAACGAAACAATTAGGACCTCCCAGACCAAATTTAATAATTCAACAGGTTTCTACTAAAGGCGGAAAGTCCTACACCTGAGGATTTTCCAAAAATTGGTACGAACGGAAAAATAACATTGCCACTCAACTTGATGAGGGATACAGGCTAGCTGTCCGCCGCCACAACGATGAGGTTAGTGTTGATAATCACAAGTTTACTGGAGAACTGAGACCAAGTAGAGACTTTGGACAGGGTGGATATGGTATAATAAAGGCAGTTTATTCAGAGGTAAAGATATCTGGAATCGCGTGCACGGACCCGTTCGTCAAACTCTTAGGGAGCTATAAATTAAGCCCCATTACTTACCATATCAGATAAGAGAAATTGCTGCAGCTACATATATTTTACATCCTGGCCCTACATAGTTCACTATTTGCATCACTTACCAAAATATTACATGTGGTCATATATGCTTGGAAAGTGGAGATGCCATAGAACGTCAAAAAAGTAAACATTGCTGGAGACACATTGCCGTTTTGGAGAAGACATCGCGTTTGCTAGCGAAGAGATTTGTTGTGGCAGATGAACTTGGGCTGGGAATTGCCAGGAACCTCACGATAAGATATATGCATCAGCATTGCGAGTCTCATGATTCTATACGTATTGCGATTCGATACTGTGATTTTATTGCGCACCATATGTCTGTTGCAGAGGGATCAGAAAGCCATGAGAACGAGTTTTGATCAGTCATGGAAATAAAAGTGCTGAAAACAAATTGGCTCCCAATGTGAAAAGATTGAGAACAAGCTATGAAGGAACAATAATGGTGTTTTGGTGCAGGTACAGCCAACTAGCGCTAAAATATTGCGATATTGTCAATACAGTATATCGTAAAGTATCACTATGTAACTCGATTTCTTTCACCCCAATCCTTCAAATTAACGGTAAATAACTGAATTGTTTGCCCCACATTTAGCTAAGATGATTAGCTAGCCAGCTAAAATGTTTTATTTAGTTAGCAGTCGCATCTACAATAGTTTACTGTCAATAACATGTCTCCAAAAATGACGTGGTGTCTCCAATTGTGTTGACATTTTACAATTGTGATGCGCATCCATGAGTATCCACTTTCTGTAGCTCAGCTGGTAGAGCATGGCGCTTGTAACGCCAAGGTAGTGGGTTCGATCCCCGGGACCACCCATACACAAAAATGTATGCACGCATGACTGTAAGTCGCTTTGGATAAAAGCGTCTGCTAAATGGCATATTATTATTATTATTATCTGAAGAGAGCCCCGAAACATTGTGTGCAGACATTTTATGCAATAAATGAAGTAGGTTGAATCTAGTAGTTCTGATCTTCTGATTGGTCCTGATGAGTTGGGCGAGGTCCCCTCCAGGCTACTGTCACTGTTGCATTGGCTCTGAGTCGGGTTCTCTGTCTTCAAATGTTCAGCCTAAGAGAGGGGATTTTTGTGTGTGTGTGTGTGTGTGTGTGTTTAACAGTGATGATGTGTGTGTGTGTGTGTGTGTGTGTGTTTAACAGTGATGATGTGTGTGTGTGTGTGTGTGTGTGTCCTCAGAGCAAGAACTCGTGAGTTGGAAGAACTGAGAGGCCTATGGCGTGGGTGTTGTCCTTGGCCACCTGCTGACAAGGCTGACAAGATAGGACCCTTTTGTCCATTGTTATTGGATAGGAACAGAACTTATAACCAGCTCCTGACCTAAATAGATCTTAGCACAACATTTTACTCAACATATCATATTCCATATTCACTATAACAAATATATTTACTACGACATTAGCAAGAACCGCCACATCCTCAGCCGGCTAATCCAGTGTGTGAAGTTTTGCGGAGTGTTTGAGTTAGCTTTGCGAGGCAAAGATGAAACTGAGGGCTCCACCAACCCTGGTAAGCCAACACTTTTGAGATCAGTCAATAAATGCTTCTGGTATTGACTTATATGCTGCCCCTGTCTTCATGTTGTTGCTGGACATATCTTTTTAAAAATGTGTGTAGGTCACCTAAATCATCAGAAAAATTGCCCCCCCTGAGAATTTTTTCAGGAGCCGCCACTGGTCAGTACTGATGTCATATATCCCTCTCTACAATCCACTATCATATCTAGGAAACACCAGCACTGTTGAAGAGGTCAATAATTGCTTAATTTCCTCAAATTGCAAATCAGCCTCGTTATTCCAAATTATTTTATCATATGCTGCCATAGCTTTTCCATAGATAAGATCACTCAATTTTCCAGTGTGTAACGCATAATGGGGAATCCATGCTCGACAGTAATTAATCATTCCCAAAAAGCTCATCATTTGTTTCTTATTCAGAGGTTTAGGAGCTTCTAATATTGCCAATTTTTCTTGATGAGTTTAGTGTTCTCCCATCCTGCGTTATCGTGTGACCTAAATAAATTACCTCTTTCTGCCAGAGTTGTAGTTTCTTTTTACTGACCTTGTGTCCTTGTCCTGCCATAAAGGTTAACAACTGGAGAGTATCCTTTTTACACCCGTCCTCTGAGGGGTTTGCTACCAGTATATCATCGACGTATATCAAAATTTGACTCCCCTCTTGGGGTTCGAACATTCCCATATTCATACGACTTTCATATCACATTCACACAACACCTGGAATCACCCCTTTCTGTTTATGTAGTCTTGACTAGTCCCCCAGAATTATCTCATACCGTTACAGAGGAATTTATCCCCTCAAATGTAATCTTGACAATTCCTGACAGTCTCATACAACAGATGGGTTCTCCCTCTTCTCTATACAACCACCTGGAATCACCCCTTTCTGTTTATGTAGTAGTGGTCTATCGACTGTCTCACCTTTAGTGGTCTATTGACTGTCTCACCTTTAGTGGTCTATTGACTGTCTCACCTTTAGTGGTCTATTGACTGTCTCACCTTTAGTGGTCTACGACTGTCTCACCTTTAGTGGTCTATTGACTGTCTCACCTTTAGTGGTCTATTGACTGTCTCACCTTTAGTGGTCTATTGACTGTCTCACCTTTAGTGGTCTATTGACTGTCTCACCTTTAGTGGTCTATTGACTGTCTCACCTTTAGTGGTCTATTGACTGTCTCACCTTTAGTGGTCTATTGACTGTCTCACCTTTAGTGGTCTATTGACTGTCTCACCTTTAGTGGTCTACGACTGTCTCACCTTTAGTGGTCTATTGACTGTCTCACCTTTAGTTTATTTTGGTAATGGCCTATTACTGTGAATCGTTATGGACCCACCCTAAGCAATCCCAGACTGCTTCACTTTTAATTGGCTAATCCATTGATCTGTTGCTACTTTGAATTATGACGTTTACTTCAATCAATATTTTAGCAAGTTCTCAAATCAATTTCCCCAATTAATGAATAAAGACTACTGACCTTGTCCTTGCAGCCGAGATTCAATGTAGGTTTGATTCCGTCACTGTCTCTGTCATTATCAGGTGTTCTCTGGCCTGTGTTATTGAACCCTTAATGCCAAAGGGCAGGTCTTTCTATTTACGAATGTATCATTCGACGGTTTTCAGAGTTACCTGGAATGACAGAGGCAGGTATTGGAATCCGGCTCGAAGGACCAAGCTGTTAAGATAATTTATTAACTAACTATTTCAGTGTCTCTGTGCGTCTCCCAAAAGGTTGTAAGGCTTTTGGATCAAGAAACGGACAGAGCTCCCAGTTGCAATAGTCAGAGATCTTTATTCATTGAGAATTCTGTTATCACAATTTCAGAGTCCATCTTTTATACACACACGTCATACATAAATCCCACCCCACTGTTGGCGGGCTGTATATTTCCACTGTACCTGGGTTGTATATTTCCACTGTACCTGGGTTTAGCTCATGTTTTCCTCTGCTCTCCTAACCATCAGGTCATACACACATGTTCTTATCATAGGCTGCATTCCTTAGTTATCGCCGTCCTCACAATATCCTGAAACCTTTTCATACTCTCCTTTCAAGCCTAACGGTTTCTCTCCTCCCTAAATTGGGAGGCCTCTTTATCTTGGTTTCTCAGTTGTCTGTAGACAGTTCTCCTTGTCCTTTGTTGTCTGGCCTAACTCTTACTCACATTGCTAAATAGTAACACAATGCCATCATCTTTACTGGTCCTATACTCACACATTCTAACACATTTCACACAGTTTCAGGGTGTAATAATTAGTCATTAATAATTCTTCTATCAATTGGTAATTATTATTTTGCTGTCTATGAATCTGGGCATGCTGGACGGGAGAGCATTTGTGCTGGGTAGCGTAGGCTGGGGATAAAATCATCAGACATTTAATGGGGTCATCGAGGAGGGCCAAATATTTTATAGGTATGTTGTTTTTTGCCCAATGAGTAAGGTGGCCATTTTCCATCGCTCGAGGACAGCACTGTTGGCCGGCTATCTTGATTTATACAATGATAATAAAAGCTTCCTGGTTGTAGGTATAGGAAACATCTTTCATTTTAACACAAGTCATGTTCATTTAATACCAAGGATGTACAGTAGGTTACATGGTTCTTTCATAGTTATAAGGGACTGAGAGGTGGCTGTTTGAGGACCTTAGAAATAAATCGATAATACAAATGGATGTTGCTCAGTGTGAGGGGAACAATAATAAAAGGAAGAATCAGTGCTACTCAGTTCAATGTAAATAGTCCGGGTGGCCATTTTATTAATTGTTCAGCAGTCTTATGGCTTGGGGGTAGAAGCTGTTAAGGAGCCTTTTGGACCTAGACTTGGTACTCCGGTACCACTTGCCGTGCGGTAGTAGAGAGAACAGTCTATGACTTGGGTGACTGGAGTCTTTGACAATTTTTGGGCCTTCCTCTGACACCGCCTAGTGTATAGGTTCTGGATGGCAGGAAACTTGGCCACAGTGATGCACTGGGCCGTACGCACTACCCTCTGTAGCGCCTTACGGTTGGATGCTGAGCAGTTGCCATACCAGACGGTGATGCAACCGGTCAGGATGCTCTCAATGTTGCAGCTGTATAACTTTTTGGGGATCTGGGGACACATGCCAAATCTTTTCAGACTCCTGAGGGGGAAAAGGCGTTGTCGTGCCCTCTTCATGACTTTCTTGGTGTGTTTGGACCATGATAGTTTGTTGCTGATGTCGACATCAAGGAACTTGAAACTCTCGACCTGCTCCACTACAGCCCCGTCGATGTGAATGGGGGCGTGTTCGGCCCTACTTTTCCTGTAGTCCACGATCATCTCCTTTGTCTTGCTCACGTTGAGGGAGAGGTTGTTGTCCTGGCACTACTCTGCCAGGTCTCTGATCTCATCCCTATAGGCTGTCTCATCGTTGTCGGTGATCAGGCCTACCACCATTGTGTCGTCAGCAAACTTAATGATGGTGTTGGAGTCGTGCTTGACCACGCAGTCGTGGGTGAACAGAGAGTACAGGAGGGGACTAAGCACGCACGCCTGAGGGGTCCCTGTGTTGAGGATCAGCGTGGCAGATGTGTTGTTGCCAACCCTTACCACCTGGGGGTGGCCCGTCAGGAAGTCCAGGATCCAGTGGCAGAGGGAGGTGTTTAGTTCCAGTGTCCTTAGCTTAGTGATGAGCTTTGTGGGCACTACGGTGTTGAACGCTGAGCTGTAGTCAATGAACAGCATTCTCACATAGGACAGTGTGGAGTGCAATTGAGATTGTGTCATCTGTGGATCTGTTGGGGCGGTATGCGAATTGGAGTGGGTCTAGGGCATTGGTGCCCAGGACGTTGATCTAGTAGACCGCATAAACGTTTTCAAAATGTATGCACTAAAAATATATATTTTGGCAATTCACAGCGTTACCATCGAGTCTGCTTGAATATTACTGCACAAACAAAATATTTTAAAAAACTGCTTGATTGACATAAAACTGGACCAACATGCGGCACTATAGTTGCTACATTTGTTTTCCAAATTGTCGCTACCATAGCAACCGTCTACAGTTGGTACGTTTACATTTCCACGCTTGCGAGACCTGTAACAGACCTGTAACAGAATATTATTTGTTGTTCCAGTGGTAGTTGTTTTTTTACTACATTCTTTTCTATGAAGTTGCGTTTACATTTTTTATATGAGTGCTGGACCAAGCAGCAAGAAACCGAAAATCTACCACTTTCACAGTGAGTGGGAGGAAGATAATTTTTTCACCACAAAAAATAAAAAATGTGTGTGTCTCATCTGCCATTCAAACGTAGCTCTTGTTAAGAAGGGAAATGTCGAGAGGCATTTCAGAACTGTTCACAAGATATATGAAAGTGACTTTCCAGCTAAAAGTGAACTACAGTGCCTTGCAAAAGGATTCATCCCCTTTGGCGTTTTTCCTACTTTGTTGCATTACAACCTGTAATTTAAATGGATTTTTAAATGGATTTCATGAAATGGACATACACAAAATAATCCAAATTGGTGAAGTGAAATGAAAAAAATAACTTGTTTCAAAATATTCTAAAAAATAAATAACGGAAAAGTGGTGCGTGCATATGTATTCACGCCCTTTGCTATGAAGCCCCTAAATAAGATCTGGTGCAACCAATTACCTTCAAAAGTCACATAATTAGTTAAATAAAGTCCACCTGTGTGTCACATGATCTGTCACATGATCTGAGTACATATACACCTGTTCTGAAAGGCCCCAGAGTCTGCAACACCACTAAGCAAGGGACACCATCAAGCAAGTGGCACCATGAAGATCAAGGAGCTCTCCAAACAGGTCTGGGACAAAGTTGTGGAGAAGTACAGATCAGGGTTGGGTTATAAAAAAATATCAAAAACGTTGAATATCCCACGGAGCACCATTTAAATCCATTATTTAAAAAATTGAAAGAATATGGCACCACAACAAACCTGCCAAGAGAGGGCTTCCCACCAAAACTCACGGACCAGGCAAGGAGGGCATTAATCAGAGAGGCAACAAAGAGACCAAAGATAACCCTGAGTGATCTGTAAGCTGCTCTGACAACTGATGCTTAAAGTTAATGAGGGAGATAAGAGTCTCCAGCTTCAGAGATTTTTGCAGTTCATTCAAGTCATTGGCAGCAGAGAACTGGAAGGAATGGTGACCAAAGGAGGTGTTGGATTTGGGGATGACCAGTGAGATATACCTGCTGGAGCACATACTACGGGTGGGTGTTGCTATGGTGACCAATGAGCTAAGATAAGGTGGGGATTTGCCTAGCAGTGATTTGAGACTAGGCCATTACAAGACACCTTCCAGCAGGACAATGACCCTAAGCATACTGCTAAAGCAACACTCCGAAACATTTAAATGTCTTGGAATGGCCTAGTCAAAGCCCAGACCTCAAACCAATGAAGAATCTGGGGTATGACTTAAAGATTGCTGTACACCAGCGGAACCCATCCAACTTGAAGGAGCTGGAGAAGTTTTGCCTTGAAGAATGGGCAAAAATCCCAGTGGCTAGATCTGCCAAGCTTATAGAGACATACCCCAAGAGTCTTGTAGCTGTAATTGCTGCGAAAGGTGGCTCTACAAAGTATTGACTTTGGGGAGGTGAATAGTTAAGCACGCTCAAGTTTTCTTATATATATTTTTTTCTTATTTCTTGTTTGTTTCACAATAAAACATATTTTGTATCTTCAAAGTGGTAGGCATATTGTGTAAATCAAATGATACAAACCCCCATAAAATCCATTTTAATTCCAGATTGAAAGGTAACAAAATAGGGAAAATGCCAAGGGGGGTGAATACTTTCGCAAGCCACTGTACTTAAGAGAAAAGTAAAAGAGTTGAAGTCTCAACTAGCTGCCCAACAATCGATCTTTACAAGGCCCAGCTCAAAATCAAAGGCAGCCACGATTGCATCATTCTGGGTGAATTGCATACTAGCAAAGCACAAGAAACCGTTCTAGGATGGAGAAAGTGTTTAAGAGGCCATTTTAGAGGCAGCAGAATCATTGTTTGATGATTAAATCATCCAATCAATAAGGTGAAATGTTATTTAATATTGTCGGGGAGACCGCGTTAGGAAGAGGTTGGAAAAAGTAGATCCTATGTAACTAAAGTCTGGGCACCCGTGGTCTAGGGTTTCCGGGATGATGGTGTTGATGTGAGCCATGACCAGCCTTTCAAAGCACTTCATGGCTACTGACGTGAGTGCTACGGGGCGGTAGTCATTTAGGCAGGTTACCTTTGCTTTCTTGGGCACAGGGACTATGGTGGTCTGCTTGAAACATATAGGTATTACAGACTCGGTCAGGGAGAGGTTGAAAATGTCAGTGAAGACACTTGCCAGTTGGTCCGCGCATGCTCTGAGTACACGTACTGGTAATCTATCTGGCCCCGCGGCCTTGTGAATGTTGGCCTGTTTAAAGGTCTTGCTCACATCGGTACCATGGTATGGTGTCTCCCACCAGCTGTTAATGTATGTATTAGTAAAAGCCCCATCATTATTATCCTCGTGTTGCCATATTCACCGGGGAGGCGAGGGAACAAGCCTCGCTTATCTCACCTAAGAACAATAATCCTCACGTCTCTTCCAGATTGGCACGTAATTGTGTCACGCTGTCCTCTTTTGTCCCCAGAATGCAGTTCTATTTCTCCTCAGCGCTGCTGGGAGCCCACATGAATCAAATGAAATTATATTTGTCACATGCTTCGGAAACAGCCGGTATAGACCAACGGTGAAATGCTCACTCACGGGCCCCTCCCAACATTGCAGAAGGAAAAAAATATAGAAAAAATAGAAAAACAATAAAACTAGGAATAAATACACAATGAGTAACAATAACTTGGCTGTACATGTGGCACCAGCACCAAGTCGATGTGCAGGGGCACGAGGCAACTGAGACAGACATGTACAGTACATATAGGTAGGGATAAAGTGACTAGACAACAGGACAGACAACAAACTGCAACAGCAGCACGTGATGAGTCAAAAGAGTTAATGCAAAAAGGGTCAATGCAGATAGAAAGACACACACAGGCATACTCCTTTCAGAGGTGATGATCACATCACTGGGTTATTTGATTTCAGGCATTATTTAAGGTTTTAGGCCACAACCAAATCAAATCGTATTTGTACATTATGAACAGTCTTTTAATTGTTTGAGGTAATGTTTCAGTTAAATGACACAGACAAAAGTCTTGTCTCTACAGAATGTTAGGGAAATTAACATAGTAGTGCTTATAATAGTGTCACCACAAAGATAATCACAGAAATGATGCAAGCGATGAGAGTGGGGTGTATCAAAGAAAACTATTTACTGTGAAGACAGAATTGCCAACGTTGTGTGGCGTTCAAAAGGTGGAAGGGTCTACTTCATCCTTTGAATTATCCAAGGACCCATTGGGTGACCTCAAGCAGTTATCAAGTTGCGATACAAAAACAAGTAAACAAAAGTTAAAATATTCACTTTATTTTGACATTAAGAATCTCAGTATGTTCCAACCTCGTGAAGCATGGGGGGCCAATTAGAAATCAATGGTGCTATGCTATTTGGACGAGGTCCAAGCTGCACTGCAGCACCCATGGCTTATGAAAAGTTCATAAAGCTGCGCTAGAAATGTCCGTTGATCAGGCCATTTGTATGGCATGCCACAATACATCACACTTTGTGATGGGCCTTTCACATCTTAGCTGCGTGGCACTGCAAGGGGCTCTGGGAAGGATATTGGGCATATATTACAGGAGTATTATGCTCTCAGAATGCCAAGGCATTTTGAAGGAGTTTGTCATACTGCATTTGAGATGCTTGAGACAGAGAGAGATAGTATGTGTGTGCGTACGTGCAGAGGGATAGCGAGAGTGCTAAATCTGTTTAGCCAAATAGGATGGAACAGATAAGGTAAATGCACTACTCTAATCTGTCCAAATACATTATGATCCCCAATGTACAGGTACTAATTACAACTAATTGCAGTCATTAAAGATCAATTCCATAATAGCTTATTAACATTTAACGATTATGTACCATCTTGCACCATCATTAACTTAATGGGTTAGTTACTTCCCTAAAAGAGCTCCAAAGGTAAAATCCATTAGATATTGTCTTCTTTCAATTCTGAGTTGTTTATCTTTCTTTTTTGAAACAGACATTTAATTGTGTGTGCTGTTGGAAAAATCTTTAATCATTGTGGACATACAGTTTGGTCTCCAAATTTTTTTTTTATGGTTTCTTCTGTATCTTGCATGTGAAATCTAATTATAAACTAATTTGCACTTCAGAGAAGGCGGCGGTTGGTTCAGTCGAATCTCAGGAACGCACAACCATATGATGATGAATACTCCTAACCGTCTTTGCCATACTGAATGTAATCTTTTCTATTTATCTGATGAGAGACACCTCCATATCATATTATCCTCCATATCATAGCAACCAAGAACTTTGAATGACAATTAGAATGGGAGTTATATTTGCTCTGAGTTTATGGAAGTGTATAGTCTGTATAGTCTGACTGGCTCAAATACTGGGAGATAGTAAGGGATATTGGAGGAAAAGCATAGGATGGGAGAAACCTCACACTCTATCCAACCTAATCTGCTGCATGATGAATCCTAAATTGTTGCTGCATGATGAATCCTCCTTGGTGAATTGTTATCATGCAATCTCATGATCTGGTTTTAGAGATTTGATCACCTTTATCATGTGTGAGCTATGCACTGCTATCTTTCCCTTCAGCTGTAGAACCATGGCCCAATATGAAGTTATATCAGCTGGCTCCTATCTCACATATTCAGAAACTCCTGTGCTGCTTCACTGAAGTTTCAAGGACATCTTAAACTCCAAGCTCTCTGCCAAGTCCATCCTCTCTCTCTCTCTTCTCTCTTCTCGCTCTCTCTGTTTAATACACTATACCTGCAAAGAGGCTGACTCTGGGAAGTGTGTGGATTGTCAGTGGAGAAGATGAGGTGTGTATGCACCTCCCATTTCGTCAGTGGGACTCTGTTGTCTCGTCATTGAAATCTATACAATTAGTATGGAACCTCAAGGGGAACTCCATTCATGGGAGATTAATGCCTACTGGGTACTGAGTGGACTTGGACTTATGTGAGTGCGTGTTGTAGAGAGAGAGTGAGAGATATAGAGAGAGATGGTGATTTTGTCTGGGCTATTTTACCTCCTAAGGGGAGAAAGTGAGAGACACCCAAAGTCACTATTTGGTGGCCCACATTGGGTAGTCTCATTGACACTTCCACTCCTTTCATTCATGGTGTTATAAGAAAATAAAGGGTGCAGAGACCTAAAAGGGACTGATTTTAAGCATGCATATCATTAATCTCTACATCCACTTCGGCCCAGTTTCAATAATGTAACACTTTGCACTGCCCGACTTAATAGCAGCAAGTTTCAGACGAGGAAGTTCTCATTTTAAATCATCATGGCCACTTCGAGATGAGTTCCCACAAAAAGCCTTGTGCTAATACAGTACCTCTGAAGGGATTGAGTGTGAATATTCTGTCTTCATGCAACATACAGTGGCTTGCAAAAGTATTCACCCCCCTTGGCATTTTTCCTATTTTGTTGCCTTACAACCTGGAATTAAAATTGATTTTTGGGGGGTTTGTATCAATTGATTTACACAACATGCCAACCACTTTGAAGATGCACAATATCTTTTATTGTGAAACAACACAAAATAAGACACAGAAACAGAAAACTTGAGTGTGCATAACTATCCCCCCCCCAAAAGTGAATACTTTGTAGAGCCACCTTTTGCAGCAATTACAGCTGCAAGTCTCTTGGGGTATGTCTCTATAAGCTTGGCACATCTAGCCACTGGGATTTTTGACCATTCTTCAAATCAAAACTGCTCCAGCTCCTTCAAGTTGGATGGGTTCTGCTGGTATACAGCAATCTTTAAGTCATACCACATATTCTCAATTGGATTGAGGTCTGGGCTTTGACTAGGCCAATACATTTAAATGTTTCCCCTTAAACCACTCAAAGTCCCTTCCCTCAAGGATTTCCCTGTATTTAGCGCCATCCATCATTCCTTCAATTCTGACCAGTTTCCCAGTCCCTGCCAATTAAAAACATCCCCAAAGCATGATGCTGCCACCACCATGCTTCACTGTGCGGATGGTGTTCTCAGGGTGATGGGAGGTGTTGGGTTTGCGCCAGACATAGATTTTTCCTTGATGGCCAAAAAGCTCAATTTTAGTCTTATCTGACCAGAAGACCTTCTTCCATATGTTTGGGGAGTATCCCACATGCCTTTTGGTGAACACCAAACGTGTTTGCTTATTTTTTTCTTTAAGCAATGGCTTTTTTCTGGCCACTCTTCCGTAAAGCCCAGCTCTGTGGAGTGTATGGCTTAAAGTGGTCCTATGGACAGATACTCCAATCTCATTTTTTTACAATGGATTTAATGGCGCTCCGTGGGATGTTCAAAGTTTCTGATATTTTTGTATAACCCAACCCTGATCTGTACTTCTCCACAACTTTGTCCCTGACCTGTTTGGAGAGCTCCTTGGTCTTCATGGTGCCGCTTGTTTGGTGGTGCCCCTTGCTTAGTGGTGTTGCAGACTCTGGGGCCTTTCAGAACAGGTGTATATGTACTCAGATCATGTGACAGATCATGTGACACTTAGATTGCACACAGGTGGACTTTATTTAATGAATTATGTGACTTCTGAAGGTAATTGGTTGCACCAGATCTTATTTAGGGGCTTCATAGCAAAGGGGGTGAATACATATGCACGCACCACTTTTCCGTTATTTATTTTTAGGAATTTTTTTAAACAAGTTATTTTTTCCATTTCACTTCATCAATTTAGACTATTTTGTGTATGTCCATTACATGAAATCCAAATAAAAATCAATTTAAATTAGAGGTTGTAATGCAACAAAATAGGAAAAAATGCCAAGGGGGATGAATACTTTTGCAAGGCACTGTACATTTGGGTTAGTCAGTCTCTCTTCTTCATTAATTTAAAAAAATGTTTAATGCTGAATGAGCAATCAATAACTGGAAATTCTGTGTATTAAAAAAAAATGAATTCTTCATGTGTCGAACCTCAATCAAGCCATTCTGGTCAATAAAATTACAGTATACTTGTATTTGGGCTATACTGAAACCCAGGATCATATTGCAATTTGTTTGCCTTGAAATAAGCTGGTGAATCTTCATCCAAATTTCGAATGAATCCCAATGACGACAGTGTTGGGAGGAACATTGTCATTGTTGTTTGTCCTGGATATCCAGTGCCCATCAATCATTTAAATAATGCAGTGGCCTAAAAGAAATCGACCCTCCATATTTACACAGACACACAATGTCAAAGTCCTTTTTTATTGTAATGAGTGTCACTCTAAAGAGTTGGTTCCAAATTATTTACATTCTAGAATCTAGAGAAATGTTGAAGTTACTGAATGTGATCGTAGAGTCTATGCCAGTCATATTTGTAATGGTGTTTGTGTGAGGCAGGGGCGAGGGATGATCCTTTGTTGTTGTTTTCTTCTCACAGCGCTGCTCTCCTCCCACGGATAGAGAGAATATGTGTGAAGTTCGCTGTGCCACTAGCTGCGTCTGCTCTGTCTCTTTCTTTGCCTCTCTCCCTTGCTACTTATAAGTGCTTGCCTGCGAGATCCCGGCGCCGTCTCACGCTACGACAGACAGCCACCAAACACCAACCATACACTGCACACACATACACACACAACCGCCTCCATAAAGCAGGTCTCCAGGTCTGAGATTGGCTGTGTGTGTATCCTTAAAAAAGCCCTGAACACCCACAGTGCTTGTGTTGACAAGAGAGCACCATGCACCACTACTAACCTCATTGCAAACTTTTGGGTTCCTAAGAGTGTGTCTGTGCTGAGTGTATTTGTTGGAAATTAAGGAAACAAACCAAGCAGACTAAACGCTGCTGTTGTAGAATCAGCAGCTCCCCACGGGGGATGTTGAAATGGGTCCAAACAAGCAGATTTGGAGTGTCTGCAAAGTTCTCTGTAAATGTGCAGCATCTCCCAGTGAGGCCAATGTACAAACAGGGTCAGTCAGTGAAGGGCTCATATCTGGGGTATACAGACTGGCTCCATAGCTCCACCAGCTGGCCTAATGGTTGAAGTGTTCATGCAGGTAAAACAATTTTACATGGTAATTTGGCACTGGTGGAAAAAGCACCCAATTGGCATACTTGATTATAAGTAAAGAGACCTTAATAGAAAATGACTCAAGTAAAAGGGAAAGTCACCCAGTAAAATACTACTTGAGTAAATGTCTGAAAGTATTTTGTTTAAAATATACTTAAGTATCAAAGGTACAATTTTCCTGTCCTGCTAATCACTCAAAATGTAACGAGTAAAAACGACATTATTTTCGTTAGGAATGTAGTGAAGTAAAATAAAAAGTTGTCAAAAATATAAATAGTAAAGTACACATGCTCCCAAAAATCTACTTAAGTAGTACTTTAAAGTATTTGTACTTAAGTACTTTACACCACTGTCATTTGGCAACAGTAGACTTCGTAAGCCGGAATAGCTTCCATTAAAGTAGTTACAGTTCATATAAGGAAATCAGTCAATTGAAATAAAATCATTAGGTCATAATCTATGGATTTCACATGACTGGGCAAGGGTTCCCACTGGGGAGCCAGGCCCAGCCAAACAGAATGACTTTTTCCCCACAAAAGGGCTTTATTACAGACAGAAATACTCCTCAGCATCCACTCAGTCGATGCCACAGGTGAAGAAGCTGGATATGGAGGTCCTGGGCTGGCGTGGTTACACGTGGTCTGCGGTTGGGAGGCCGATTGGATGTACTGCCAAATTCTCTAAAACGCTTATGATAGAGAAATGAACATTCAATTATCTGGCAACATCTTAGGTGGATTGACAGCCGTCCCATATAGATTGCAAAATAGTTGGGAAGAGATCTTTGACGTACCGATCCCATGGCATAGTGTTTAGGAACTGACACGCAAAACGACACCGGATTCAAAAATTAGAATCTTTCAATTTAAATTATTATATAAAATTCTTGCTACCAATAGAATGTTATTTATATGGGGGATACAATCTTCCCAGCTCTGCAGGTTTTGCTGTGAAGAGACAGAATCATTAGATCATTTGTTTTGGTTCTGTCCATTTGTAGCTTGTTTTTGGACACAGGTCCAGGAATGGCTAAAGGATTGCAATATTTACCTGGAACTAACCTTGCAGATAGCATTACTGGGTGATCTGAAAAGTCATAGTCAATCAATCAATAATATAATAATACTTTTAGCAAAAATGTTTATTTTTAATTCACAATCTGTAGAAGCAATGAGAATAGAAAGGTTCACAATTTTTGTAAAACATCACAGTACGGTTGAAATATATATGGCAAATAGAAATCCTATATGGATGGTGTTAAGAGATAGATGGGAGGTATTGAATAGAGTTGAAGGATGGGACTAATAACAAATAACAACAAATAATAACAAAGATAGCTAATAATGTAAGCATACTGTGTCCATAATAAGTATATAGGTTGTATGTTGGGAGCTTTTGGGAAGGAGCACAGTTAGAAAGATATGCCAGATAGAAGCAAACCGGATGGACACCATGAAAATGATCGGAGAGGTTGAGAGTAGAAGAAGTTCAGGAGCAAAAAAATATATATAAAAAAAAATATATATATATATATATATATATATATATATATATATATATATATATAATAGAATTATTGTAAAATTAACTCTGTCCATAAGGTGTAGATAGTAAGTATAGACCGGAAGTAGAGGCCTGGGCATTGTTGTTCACTAATTTACTCCAAGTAGGGAAAGGATGGTGGGGTTGAAAAGTAATAAAGGGGAGTATATATATAAAAAATAATAAAAAACATGGGGGATTGGAAGTGATGCAGACAATTACATTGATAGAAGATACAATCTATCTGCAATATTAAGCTGATCCATTCCCCCCCCCCCAAAAAAAATAAAATAAAAATAAAACATCTTAGGTGGATATTCCTGCAGTCAGCATGCCAATTGCACGCTCCTTCAAAACTTGAGACATCTTTGGCATTGTGTTATGTGACAAAACTGCACATTTTAGAGTGGGCTTTTATTGTCCCCAGCACAAGATGCACCTGTCTAATGATCATGCTGTTTAATCAGCTTCTTGATATGCCACACCTGTCAGGTGGATGGATTATCTTGACAAATGAGAAATACTCACTAACAGGGATGTAAACAAATTTGTGCACAACATTTGAGAGAAATACGCTTTTTGTGCATATGGAACATTTCTGGGATCTTTTATTTCAGCTCATGAAACATGGAACCAACACTTAACATGTTGGGTTTATATTTTTGTTCAGTAAATATGAGGGAACCACTAGAGGAGCCAGATTCTAAATGGATGCCTGCATACTCATCTTGTCATCAGAGGCATGGATGGCAGAGGGCAGCTCAGGGCTAACCTGCCACATTGACCTACAGCACTGTGTGCAGCTGGAGTTTATACACAGACATCTTAATACCAGCCTTTGTCTATCAGTGGTGGGATGGCAGGGGTGTTACAACAACAGTTGCCTTGGCACCAATGAACAGAACTGACCGTACCAGTATGGTATGAATGAGAGGCTTGTGTCCAGCACGGAATGGGGGAAGGATAGGAGGATGGGGCCGGAGGAGGAGGCGAGGGATGGAGACGGATGTGCTGGGAGCTGTTTGGGTCTCTGCTGACTGGACCCTTCCAGAATGTTCTTGGGGCACCCCAGGTGTTCTGACTCCCAGGACCTCAGCCAGCACCACACTTTACTAACAACACACTGTACACATCATGGGAGGATCGGAGACCCTCTTTGTGGGTTGAATTAATGTTTAATTATATGACGTTACAATTTTTATTTGAGTTGGTGTGTAAATGTGGGTCTCTTTGTAGTAGCAGTAAGGCTGCAGGCAGGCAGTCAGCAACATGGAGTATCCCACTGCGAACCTCTCTCTCAGGACATCCTCAAGAGCTGGTCCCTCTAGTGAGGCTTCATTTAAGAGCAAAGTTTGGGAAAGAACATAACTTTCTGAAATACACTAATGATCCTCAAAACGTGTAGATTTGAGTAATTAGCATCTGTAATAGAAAGGTTCTACTGTATAATGTATGTTAGGCAGACCACATGAATGTCAGTGGAAAGTACTGTAAGACAAATAAATAACGTTTGAAGCAACATCGTGTAAATCTTGATCCATTTATGTCTTAAACTGATTCTCTGACCCAAATCCCTTCATATGATATATTCTGCCAGTTTGTATTATTTCTTTATTCTACAGTATGTTCCAGAGAACAGTCACTGTTGTTCTCTTCCATGGAAGAACAGCACCATCTGCATGACTGCACAGAGCCGTAGGCCTGCAAGAGGATATCTCTCTGACACACCAAGTGCCACCCAACTCTTTTGCCTCAGACAGCCATACAGGAGCCCATTCAAATGCATCACTCACTTGACTCTGCCCAGGATGCCAGCACTTCTCTATCCCCCAAAGTGAATCGCTATTGCGTGCTTATGAGATTGATGGATGTGACAGTAATACACTATGTCATTTAATCGGCCCGAGAGTGGGTCCCTTCACTGATCAAAAATAACCGTGGAGGACGCAGGGGCACACTAACTGTTCCCAAATTCCAAGAAGGACAGACCATCATCAACAAGGACTCGCTGCCTGAGAGATATTCATGTCTAGCGTCTTTCATCTTCTCTCGCATTGGGATAGCTCCCTCACATTGCTCACGCTTTGATTTGTAAATCCACGAGAGGCAGACTTTTTTCACTTTCATAAAGTGGAGGCTCAGAATAGAACATGTGGCCCATCACTCCTAAGGGCCTCAAAAAGCCTGGAACCTTCTGGAACATGACATTTAGAAAATGTTAAAAGTCTTCAAAACAGAAGGATCTGTATTTTGGCAGAAAGTGAGATAAAATGGACATGTTTATGGATTACACTCCATAAAGGTGCTCACATAATAGTCTATTTTAAGAAGACAAAAGAGAAAGATTACCAGAGAGACTTGTTAACTATCTAGGCAATTGATACAGGTCTGTTACAGTGAGGGAAAAAAGTATTTGATCCCCTGCTGATTTTGTACGTTTGCCCGCTGACAAAGAAATGATCAGTCTATAATTTTAATGGAAGGTTTATTTGAACAGTGAGAGACAGAATAACAACAACAAAATCCAGAAAAATTCATGTAAAAAATGTTACAAATTGATTTGAATTTTAATGAGGGAAATAAGTTTTGACCCCCTCTCAATCAGAAAGATTTCTGGCTCCCAGGTGTCTTTTATACAGGTAACAAGCTGAGATTAGGAGCACACTCCTAATAATGTGCTCCTAATCTCAGTTTGTTACCTGTATAAAAGACACCTGTCCACAGAAGCAATCAATAAATCAGATTCCAAATTCTCCACCATGGCCAAGACCAAAGAGCTCTCCAAGGATGTCAGGGACAAGATTGTAGACCTACAGAAGGCTGGAATGGGCTACAAGACCATCGCCAAGCAGCTTGGTGAGAAGGTGACAACAGATGGTGTGATTATTCACTAATGGAAGAAACACAAAATAACTGTCAGTCTCCCTCGGCCTGGGCCTCCTTGCAAGATCTCACCTCGTGGAGTTGCAATGATCATGAGAACGGTGAGGAATCAGCCCAGAACTACACTGGAGGATTTTGTCAATGATCTCAAGGCAGCTGGGACCATAGTCACCAAGAAAATAATTGGTAACACACTACGCCGTGAAGGACTGAAATCCTGCAGCGCCCACAAGGTCCCCCTGCTCAAGAAAGCACATATACAGGGCCGTCTGAAGTTTGCCAATGAACATCTGAATGATTCAGAGGAGAACTCGGTGAAAGTGTTGTGGTCAGATGAGACCAAAATCGAGCTCTTTGGCATCAACTCAACTCGCTGTGTTTGGAGGAGGAGGAATGCTGCCTATGACCCCAAGAACACCATCCCCACCGTCAAACATGGAGGTGGAAACATTATGCTTTGGGGGTGTTTTTCTGCTAAGGGGACAGGACAACTTCACCGCATCAAAGGGACGATGGATGGGGCCATGTACATTTACATTTACATTTTAGTCATTTAGCAGACGCTCTTATCCAGAGCGACTTACAGTTAGTGAATACATTTTTTTTTTTTTATACTGGCCCCCCGTGGGAACTCAAATCTTGAGTGAGAACCTCCTTCCCTCAGCCAGGGCATTGAAAATGGGTCTTGGATGGGTATTCCAGCATGACAATGACCCAAAACACATGGCCAAGGCAACAAAGGAGTGGCTCAAGAAGAAGCACATTAAGGTCCTGGAGTGGCCTAGCCAGTCTCCAGACCTTAATCCCATAGAAAATCTGTGGAGGGAGCTGAAGGTTCGAGTTTCCAAACGTCAGCCTCGAAACCTTAATGACTTGGAGAAGATCTGCAAAGAAGAGTGGAACAAAATCCCTCCTGAGATGTGTGCAAACCTGGTGGCCAACTACAAGAAACATCTGACCTCTGTGATTGCCAACAAGGGTTTTGCCACCAAGTACTAAGTCCCTCATTATAATGCAAATCAATTTATAAAATTTTTGACGTGGGTTTTTTCTGGATTTTGTTGTTGTTATTCTGTCTCTCACTGTTCAAATAAACCTACCATTAAAATTATAGACTGATCATGTATTTTTCAGTGGGCATACGTACAAAATCAGCAGGGGATCAAAAAGTTTTTTCCCTCACTGTATCATGCATAGAATACAGCACATTTTACTGTTGTCCAGTTGGATCAAATGGCTCGTCTCCATTATGGTCATCAATACTGGGGTTCTTCTAATCTTTATAAAATATTATATTATATTTTTCAGCCATGATGATAACACAAAGCTATTTGATCATATTACAGTAATGTGCCAAAGCTCAGTCTGAACAAAACCTTTTAATTAAAACCTAAAAGCTTTCCCAATAGTGATATCAATTACTATGCTGTAATTGTTACAGAAATAAATTAGATAAAAGTACATATAATTCAATGTTCTCAAGTTCTGTAAAACCTTTAAACTGAATTTCAATTATCTTCTAAGTCCAATATACTTTTAAACATAAAGTTCTGTTCTTCATCCACCATTTAATGGGATTTTCTCATGAGCTTCTTTGTTTGAGAATATTAAACTGTATTCTAAGAAGTGAATTACTTTTCAGAGGATGTCTGCAATATGAAATAGGCATTCATGATTAACCATCTAATGTCTCCGACTTTAGCGCAACTGTTTTAAAAAAGCACCATTAATAGTTCACAATTCACTTGATCTAAATGAAATGGAATACTTTCATGAAGAGAAAGTTGAATGCTGGGCTGTGAAGTCTAGCTGGTGTGTACATAGCAGCTCTGTGAGAATTCTATCACAGTTCCCTTTGCTGATTTCACTTTACCCTTTTGTCTTTTTTCATTTTCTGTTGTTTAATTGAGCTTTTGGTCCCATTGAAGTTCACATCAGAAGTCTACTTGGAGCCACTTCAATTGTGCGGTGGTCAATCGTATTGGTCGTTTTTAAATTACGTTTCTTTTGAGCTGTCATCTGGCCCCTTATATTGGAGAAATATCTAAGAGTACCAAAAAAAAAATGGCAATTAGAGAGAGTTCTCACTGTGCTCTCCTCCACTACACTGTGTTTAACCTCTGGCCCACTCTAAAGGAATTACTTATATGGAACTGCTTCCATTTCCAGTCTGTTTAATAAATAATAATATAATGCCATTTAGCAGACGCTTTTATCCAAAGCGATTTACAGTCATGCGTGCATACATTTTTGTGTATGGGTGGTCCCGGGGATCGAACCCACTACCTTGGCGGACCACAATGTTATAAAACATTTACATAAGGAGAATTTAGCTTTTTTTACAACCAAATCTCTATTTTAGAAACGGAAACCCTCTCAGTATAGTGATGGAGGTCTTTAGATGTTGTACACATGAAATTGTGTCATTCCGAACTTTATCTGCAACTGTATATACACTGCATGGCCAAAAGTATGTGCACACCTCTTCAAATTAGTTGATTCGCTATTTCAGCCACGCCTGTTGAGAGGTGACTGTATAGTTCCCTTAAGGAAAAGCACCTTTAGTCAATCTGCTTTCTCTGTGAGAGCTTCCCATGTCTGGAACACACTGCCATCAGACACACACAACTGCACCACCTATTGCACCTTCACAAAAAAACGTAAAGACATGGCTAAAGGCCAATCAGACTTGTGAACATAATCCCTAGCTGTGTATTGCCGCTTTCCATGTTGTCTGTAGCTTGCGAGGTGTGGAAACACTTTGTTGCTTTTATGTATTTTTTTTTTTTTTTGCTTTTTGTGCTATTGCTCTGTCTGCATGCTATGTGTTACTTGTCCTGTGTTGCTCTGCATGTGCTCACTGCTCATTGTTTGTCTGTATTGTTATTGTAATTGTTTTTAATAACCTGCGCAGGGACTGCGGTTGAAAATTAGCCGGCTGGCTAAAACCGTCACTTTAACTGAAACGTTGATTAATGTGCACTGTAGGCTACCCAGCTGTTCCATTCTCTGTGTAGCCTACTGCTAGAATGGACGGGGAGGTATCGCTTGAGTTGCAACAAAATGGAATGTAACGTTGCAGATAAAGTTCGGAATGACACAGTTTTATGTGTACAACATCTAAAGACCTGCATCACTATACTGAGAGCATTTCCATTTCTAAAAGGACGTATTTGGGTGTTTTTGGAGCATTTGTTCATGTTTTTTCAGAGCCAATGTACTGCACAACGAGGATTAGTTACTTTTTTGCGATTTCACTTGTTTTTGAGAAACTTACCCCAACCAGCGATTCACTTCGCTGGTTGGGGTACGTTTCTCAAAAACAAGTGAAATTGCAAAGAAAGAGTGTCTGGACCCTTCTATAACATGCCATTTATATCAAAATAGAGATTTGATTGTAAAAAAAGCTGACTTCTCCTTTCACTGCCGTTTTATGTACTCTTAACCAACCGTGCTATTTTATGTGTTTTTTCGCATTGTTTGTAACTTATTTTGTACATAATGTTGCTGCTACCGTCTCTTATGACCGAAAAGAGCTTCTGGACATCAGAACAGCGAATACTCACCTTGAACTGGACAAAGAATTCTTCTTTAATGAGTCGGACGAGAGGGATTTGATCCGGACACCCGACAGGGCCCTCATCACCGTCATTCGCAGTAGAAAGAAAACGAGATATCACGGAAGGAGATCGGGGTGCCTGGTAAGGAGCCGGCAACGAGTGGCTAATCTGCCTTTGCCATCGATAGTATTGGTGAGTGTACCGTGGGTAGCAATACCAGGGTGTACTAGCTGGAGCCCATTTCCCAGGGGCCTCCTATGCAGGAACAGACAGACATGAGCTTGACCTGAGCTTTTACGTAGCTGAGGGTTATAGCTGAGCCTGCCATCACATTGGGTATTATTTAGGGGTGAAATAGGCTTTCTAAAAGATGACTATACCCTATTGTTCTTACATTATTACATATTACAATGTCACTTGAACAGCTCAACGAATCTGGAAAAAACTAGGGGGAAATTAAAACTGAACTACTGTTTCTAACTGCATTCAATATCAAGTGGAGTTTCAATGTTCTCCCAATCTCAACAACAAGAGAAATTTCTTAATTCCAATACAGAAACAATAATATGTAGGTCATCTCTCTTTCAATAGTTTGTCACTGTGGGCTGTTCCAGGGTTTCACTCAATACTTTAAAGAAATTCATTAATATTTTACATTATTTTCTCCTTTCTTATTTCAATCATATTACATCTAATGTGGGCAACAAAACAACAGGCCAGGAGCCATACTAGAGGGATTGGGAGAGATGAGGAGCTGCAGAATGAAAAGCAGAATGTGCCAGAAGAAGTGCTGACTGTCTATTCCTGGGCTTTAGACGAGACGTCTGGGACCAGACTGAGCACTGCAGCAGCTCAGCTCAGCACAACAACAAAAAATGATCAACAAGAGCTATTCATCTCAGTCAGCAACCACAGAATCACTGCTTTTCACTACATACTCAATATCTCATACCCCAGATGATAAATGTGAAGTAAATATTCAACATTTTCAGTAAGGGAATCATTCCGCCTCCTGAAGGGCATGAGAAGTTTCTACATTGTATAGGAAGGAAATGGAGAGGAATTCGAGAAAATGAAGATGTAATGCTAAAACAAAATGCTTGTAGAGAACAGCAAAAGGAGGTAGATTGACAGAGGCTTTGCTCTGCCACTATGTTAGACCCCAGTTGCCCCTTCCAAATAATAATCAGACCTAAATTATTTCATTTATTTAATGTAGGACACCAAAAATATGTATTTTCAACCAATGCCGTCACTGGGCACTATTTTGTTGAATTAACACTGTAGGCTAACACTCTATCCATTTTGGGACAAGACCAGTCCTGCAGGATGGGGCCTGCATGTGTTTTCTTAAGCGTTATAGCAGGTTAGCAGGGCCGGCTTTGGATGTTCTGCCGCCCTAGGCGAGACAAGAATCTGCCACCTCCTCCTATCCCCGCTAAACTATGTACAGCAGGGGTCCGCAATAGGTTTGGCCATGGGCCAATTTTTTTCACACCTAAAAGTCGGAGGAACATAACATAATAGCAGCCCAATTCATAGGCCTACACTACAAATTACACAAACAATTTTACACGTCTGGTTAGTATGCTATATAATCAGTTCAATGTCAATAACATAGCCTAATATAATTATATTGATAAAATCACCAATGTATCTATTACATTTGTTGTTTATATTTCTGTGTGCTTTGATTGGGGAAAAACATCTCGCAATCAAAAGAAAATGTTGGGCTGAAAAATAAGGATAATGAAAATAGAAGTTTCAGGGAAGAATGGACAGAGAATAAAGGCATTCTTACCATATTTCTCCAATGTCAAAACGCTGTTTGCAATTAATTAAATCTTAGACATCCTTATGAATCTAAGCATGGCACTTTCAAAAGTTACCTTTTCACCCAGACAGACGCTCTACCGACACAGAGAAATGCAAGCTTCAACCGCTGGCTACTCCTCCATTGCATAACCCAAAAACAGAAGTGCTTCCATAAAAGCTGCCTGGGTTTAAACAAACATCTTCCCTTTTCAGAAAGTTAAAAGCTCAATTAATAGGGACAGACTTTAGGGACAGAATAGCAACATCAATTTGTTTGTCTCCTTGAATATTATAGGCTGCAGCACAGCTTTAGAATGTTATAGAGAGGAATCAATATATCCCCATATGCATCGGAGTCACGTCTTTCCCGGGCATTCTAAAGCTTGTTTCTACCATAAGGTATCACGGAGTTAGGCATTGTTATAGAACCCTTTATATACAGTGGGGGAAAAAGTATTTAGTCAGCCACCAATTGTGCAAGTTCTCCCACTTAAAAAGATGAGAGAGGCCTGTAGTTTTCATCATAGGTACACGTCAACTATGACAGACAAAATGAGAAAAAATTATCCAGAAAATCACATTGTAGGATTTTTTATGAATCTATTTGCAAATTATGGTGGAAAATAAGTATTTGGTCAATAACAAAAGTTCTCAATACTTTGTTATATACCCTTTGTTGGCAATGACACAGGTCAAACGTTTTCTGTAAGTCTTCACAAGGTTTTCACACACTGTTGCTGGTATTTTGGCCCATTCCTCCATGCAGATCTCCTCTAGAGCAATGATGTTTTGGGGCTGTCGCTGGGCAACACGGACTTTCAACTCCCTCCAAAGATTTTCTATGGGGTTGAGATCTGGAGACTGGCTAGACCACTCCAGGACCTTGAAATGCTTCTTACGAAGCCACTCCTTCGTTGCCCGGGCGGTGTGTTTGGGATCATTGTCATGCTGAAAGACCCAGCCACGTTTCATCTTCAAGGTTTTCACTCAAAATCTCACGATACATGGCCCCATTCATTCTTTCCTTTACATGGATCAGTCGTCCTGGTCCCTTTGCAGAAAAACAGCCCCAAAGCATGATGTTTCCACCCCCATGCTTCACAGTAGGTATGGTGTTCTTTGGATGCAACTCAGCATTCTTTGTCCTCCAAACACGACGAGTTGAGTTTTTACCAAAAAGTTATATTTTGGTTACATCTGACCATATGACATTCTCCCAATTCTCTTCTGGATCATCCAAATGCACTCTAGCAAACTTCAGACGGGCCTGGATATGTACTGGCTTAAGCAGGGGGACACGTCTGGCACTGCAGGATTTGAGTCCCTGGCGACGTAGTGTGTTACTGATGGTAGGCTTTGTTACTTTGGTCCCAGCTCTCTGCAGGTCATTCACTAGGTCCCCCCGTATGGTTCTGGGATTTTTGCTCACCGTTCTTGTGATCATTTTGACCCCACGGGGTGAGATCTTGCGTGGAGCCCCAGATCGAGGGAGATTATCAGTGGTCTTGTATGTCTTCCATTTCCTAATAATTGCTCCCACAGTTGATTTCTTCAAACCAAGCTGCTTACCTATTGCAGATTCAGTCTTCCCAGCCTGGTGCAGGTCTACAATTTTGTTTCTGCTGTCCTTTGACAGCTCTTTGGTCTTGGCCATAGTGGAGTTTGGAGTGTGACTGAGGTTGTGGACAGGTGTCTTTTATACTGATAACAAGTTCAAACAGGTGCCATTAATACAGGTAACGAGTGGAGGACAGAGGAGCCTCTTAAAGAAGAAGTTACAGGTCTGTGAGAGCCAGACATCTTGCTTGTTTGTAGGTGACCAAATACTTATTTTCCACCATAATTTGCAAATAAATTCATTAAAAATCCTACAATGTGATTTTCTGGATTTTTTTTCTCAATTTGTCTGTCATAGTTGAAGTGTACCTATGATGAAAATTACAGGCCTCTCTCATCTTTTTAAGTGGGAGAACTTGCACAATTGGTGGCTGACTAAATACTTTTTTCCCCCACTGTAATCTGGACACTTTTTATGTATTTATTTCAAAATTCAAAGCAAACAATAGATATCCTTTTTGCACTTTTCTTTAACAAAGGGTATGGGATACCCTCACTCAATTAGAGGCAAAACACCCAAACACACCAATCACTTCCCAGACACGGAGCTATTTAAGGAGTGCATGCAACAGTATTGGAGGATTTTGCTATACCTACATCTATGGATAGCATAATTGTGTTTGTCAAACAGGTAGGCCTACTACGTTTTTGAATAGGAAGAAATAGGCTCCAATTATATATGTAATTCTATGATTAGGCCCATAAAAATTGTTGGTGCACGCGTGCACATATAGGAGGTCCCTTACCGGGCAGAAAGGAATTTTACTTTAACCCCTGCATCGGGGAGTTACAATGTTGCAATCACTATGCAGCCATCTGCCTATAGTAGGTAACACTTTCCTACTAATGATATGACACCTGTTAGTACACATGGGACGACCCCACAATTGTTACAATTAGAATAAAACTATCACTTTTATTTAACATATTTAACATATCATTTAATATTCCTGTAGAACTGTAAAAAGAGTGAGATCATTTGAGCTTTGGTAACAAGTGCTTTCATAAATGCATGGTGGGCCTCGTTTCACTGGAGCAGTGTAAAATAAGCTTTCTGTCAATGACCTAGCCTTAACTAATTTTGTTTATTTACATATCGAATTTGATTGTCCAACATCAGTTTCAGCATTTCTTCATTTC
>NC_140004.1:7574721-7621868 GCF_964263955.1 Coregonus lavaretus
AGAGAGAGAGAGAGAGAGAGAGAGAGAGAGAGAGAGAGAGAGAGAGAGAGAGAGAGAGAGAGAGAGAGAGAGAGAGAGAGAGAGAGAGAGAGAGAGAGAGAGAGAGAGAGCGAGAGCGAGCGAACCAGCACCAGCACCGCCACTCCTCAGTTGAGTGGCTCAGGAAATGTTTCCTGTGCCCAGGCATCGTCAATGGGATTTATGTCATTTAATTAAGCATTTGTACAATCACCCTTATTTATGGCTGCCGGGCGGGCCACTTCATGCGGGCTGTGGAGATCCGGGAAGGCCCAGTCAACTGAAGGGGTCGTAATTTCTGTCCTTTTTTCTCTCATTGTTCCCCAGATGTGAGAACATGGCGCCTCTGTACGTACACGCTGTGTTTGGAAGTATTTCGTATTTACATTAGTCCTGGCATTGATTCTCCAATGGAATTGTCTTGCTTTGTTTGATTACAAAGGTAAAGAGCTTGAGAGGCGAGCATTGGCATGGATAATTAGAAAATATATCAATAAAGAAGAGGTTATATAATGTGTCAGCACAGATGGGGTTGTTCATATTGGTTTTGGATGAATGAATATTTTTGATAAGCACCTTTTTGCGACATTGTATCAAGATTATGAATTAAGAATGCTTGCTTTCTCAACAACAAATTGTCGGTGGATCCTTTTGTATGAGCAGTAGAGGAAATGTGTGCCTGTTCAAGATCCAACTTGTATAACAAATACATATAATGAAGGGATGTGGGAGACATAGTGTATGGGTCTTTTCATAATGGTTTGTGGACACAAACTGATGATATTTGCAGGGACGAGTGTTTCCCTTCCCTTTGTTATAGTGACCTCTGTTGGACAAACTATGTTCTGCAATATTATGAGGTGGAATAAAAGTTGAAATGAAGAACAGTACATTCCTAATTATATACATTCTGGTATAACATAAACATGATATATATCGTTTAGATTAATGATAAGCCTCTTGGTGGACATTGTTACCAATATATGTGTGTTGTGTGTCCGTGTCTGTGTGTCCGTGTGTTTGTGTGTGCGTACTTATGTGTTTGGTTTTAACAGTGGACCTTTATTTAATAGCTATTCTATACTCTGAATGACCAACACAGCACATGTCAATATGTGTTTGTACAGACCAGAAGCAGTGTGGCACACACACACACTGTCACCATTATGACTGTTGTCACCCAGGAGGACATGTCTCCCATCAACGTGGTCTTTGTGACAGTGGCACACACAGAAACAACGGTGTACTGTTGCCATTAGAGGCTTCAGGTCAGCATTTTATTACTCCCTGGTCACTGCAAATGGGGGTTTCTGTAGAAACTCTATGCAAACAAAAGTAGCACAAGCCCTTGCAAATATCACAGTGAAATGTTATTTTATAGTACTATGTATTTTTTTACTATACATTCGTGGGTTCCCCATTCACAAGTCTCCATCCAGGAGATGGTGCTTTAAACACACTTGTCCTCCCTATCAGAGATGCCGTGGGTCGTAGCCTACATATCATAGAAACTCAGCACATGATAACAGAGATTGTGTTGTTGTATGAGACATAAGGAAAGACAATAGACTTCATATAATATATAGTATATCTTGCAATTTTCATTAGTATTCGCAGCTATAACATTAGTGTGAACTATGTACTACTCTGTTGGGTCATATTAGATCTCAACAAAAAGAAGCAGAGCCCAGTGAATCTTCCTCTCCCTCGCAAGCAACAGGCCGTCCCCTAATAATAGCCTGCTGTTTGCTTATTTGTTTAGCTATGTGCATTGTGCCTCTTTTTCAACCCACTAAATAAGACGAGATAGCTTGGAAATGAGACAGGCCACAAGGCTCCACGGCTGAATGCAGAATTCTTATATTCATTATGGCCCGTTATAAAGAGGCTCTTAGATACCCCTGGCCATGGGGATGTCTGGAGAGAAAAGCTAATGAAAGAAAGAGGAAGAATGGAAGATGTCAAAATGACACTGTTCCAGACCAGAGAGCCTGTATTAACCAGTCACGGGACACTACCGGCACAGAGACCAAGAGACTGGCTTTTGCAGATAGAACACAATCACACCCACACACACATTCTGCCCAGCGTATTTGGAGCAGAAGGCCCGTGCAGCCGTCCCCTCTGAGGGCTCCCCCTTGTCGACTCGATCACAGATGGGCATCTGTCACCTACACTCAGCCTCACATGCTTATCAGCCTTGTACACAGAAGACAGGCCACACACACCATATTCACTATGTCAACCACACACACACATCATATTCCCTATTTCAAGCTCACACACACCATATTCCCTATGTCAAGCTCACACACACACAATTCACATACGGGGGAATTCAGACCCGAGTTAAACGCATGTTAATGGAAAGTAACTCCCTTTTTATGCACTTTTCTCTCTACTTGTATTCTGACCTTGAACTTAAGCCTGAGAATGTCATGCTATTCATCTGCTATTTGTTTGGGGTGGAGATCAAATAAATGAAGGTGTGACGGAGGTGTGTCTACAGATACGCCGTATTCTGACCTTAATTCCCTCATAATTCCACCACCTTTACGCGCGATGAAACGATGAATAAGGTCGTGTGGAACAACATCTACTTTATTTTTCCAATAGAAATAACACCATTCTCCATGCACTGTAAAATAGCTATTGATAAGAGCTAGGTAAATGAGTAAGCCGTTTGGATAAGGGGACCATATCCCCCGCGCATCCCGCAATGGCGGAGGTGTTGCTAACATTTACGATAGCAAATGTCATCGATTCAGTGGGTTTTGTCCAACATGTCTCCGGACCTACTCATTGCCACAGTCATACCCTGGATCTAGTTTTGTCCTGTGGAATAAATATTGTGGATCTAAATGTTTTTCCTCATAACCTTGGACTATCGGACCACCATCTTATTACGTTTGCAATTGCAACAAATAATCTGCTCAGACCCCAACCAAGGACCGTGCTATAAAGTCTCGGACAACCCAAAGATTCCTAGAGGCCCTTCCAGACTCCCTCCACCTACTCAAGGACGTTGGAGTACAAAAATCAGTAAACGACCTAACTGAGGACCTAAATTTAACCTTGCATAATACCCTAGATGCAGTCACACCCCTAAAAACAAAACACATTTGTCACAAGAAGCTAGCTCCCTGGTATACAGAAAATATCAGAGCCCTGAAGCAAGTCTCCAGAAAATTGGAATGGAAATGGCACTCCACCAAACTGGAAGTCTTCCTACTAGCTTGGAAAGAAAGAACAGAGCAATATCGAAGAGCCCTCACTGCTTCTCGATCATCCTATTTTTCCAACCTAATTGAGGAGAATAAGAACAATCCAAAATGTATATTTGATACTGTTGCAAAGCTAACTAAAAAGCAGCATTCCCCAAGAAAGGATGCCTTTCACTTCAGCAGTGATGAATTCATGAACTTATTTGACAAAAGATCATGATTATTAGAAAGCAAATTACAGACTCCTCTTTGAATCTGCGTATTTCTCCAAACCTCAGCTGTCCTGAGTCTGCACGAAACTGCCAGGACCTAGGATCAATGGAGACACTCAAGTTTTTTAATCCTATATCTCTTGACACATTCATGAAAATAGTATTGGCCTTCAAGCTGCATACTGGACCCTATTCCAACTAAACTACTGAAAGAGCTACTTCCTGTGCTTGGCCCTCCTATGTTGAAGATAATAAATGTCTCCCTATCCACTTGATGTGTTTCAAACTCACTAACAGTAGCAGTAATAAAGCCTCTCTTGAAAAAGCTAAACCTTGACCCAGAAAATGTAAAAAACTATCGGCCTATATCGAATCTCCCATTCCTCTCAAACATTTTTGAAAAATCTGTTGTGCAGCAACTCACTGCCTTCCTGAAGACAAAAAATGTATACGAAACGCTTCAGTCTGGTTTTAGACCCCATCATAGCACTGAGATCGCACTCGGGAAGGTGGTAAATTACTTTTTAATGGCGTCAGAACAAGGCTCTGCATCTGTTCTCGTGCTCCTAGACGTTAGTGCTGCTTTTGACACCATCGAGATTGGAAACCTTAATTGGTCTACATGGACAAGTTCTTGCCTGGTTTAGATCTTATCTGTCGGAAAGATATCAGTTTGTCTTTGTGGATGGTTTGTCCTCTGACAAATCAATTGTACGTTTCGGTGTTCCTCAAGGTTCCGTTTTAGGACCACTATTGTTATCACTATTTATTTTACCTCTTGGTGATGTCATTCGGAAACACAATGTTAACTTTCATTGCTATGCGGACAACACACAGCTCTACATTTCGATGAAACATGGTGAAGCCCCAAAATTGCCTACCCTGGAAGCATGTGTTTCAGACATAAGGAAGTGGATGGCGGCACATTTGTTACTTTTAAACTCAGACAAAACAGAGATGCTAGTTCTAGGTCCCAAGAAACAAAGAGATCTTCTGCTGAATCTGACAATTAATCCTGATGCTTGTACAGTCGTCTAAAAAAAAACGGTGAAGGACCTTGGCGTTACTCTGGACCCTGATCTCTCTTTTGACAAACATATCAATAATATTTAAAGGACAGCTTTTTTCCAACTTCGGAACATTGCAAAATCAGAAACCTGTTGTCCAGAAATGATGCAGAAAAGCATCATGCATCATAATCCATGCTTTTGTCACTTCTAGATTAGACTACTGCAATGCTCTACTCTTCGGCTACCCGGATAAAGCACTAAATAAACTTCAGTTAGTGCTAAACACGTCTGCTAGAATCTTGACTAGAACCAAAACATTTGATCACATTATTCCTGTGCTAGCCTCTCTACACTGGCTTCCAGTTAAGGCTAGGGTTGATTTCAAGGTTTTACTGCTAACCTACAAAGCATTACATGGGCTTGCTCCTTCCTATCTCTCCGATTTTGTCCTGCTGTAAATACCTACACGTATGCTACGGTCACAAGACGCAGGCCTCCTTACTGTCCCTAGAATTTCTAAGCAAACAGCGGGAGGCAGGGCTTTCTCCTATAGAGCTCAATTTTTATGGAATGGTCTCCCTATCCATGTGAGAGACGCAGACTCTGTCTCGACCTTTAAGTCTTTACTGAAGACTCATCGCTTCAGTAGGTCCTATGATTGAGTGTAGTCTGGCCCAGGGGTTCGAAGGTGAACGGAAAGGCACTGGAGCGACGAACCGCCCTTGCTGTCTCTGCCTGGCCGGTTCCTGTCTCTCCATTGGGATTCTCTGCCTCTGACCCTATTACGGGGGCTGAGTCACTGGCTCACTGGTGCTTTCCATGCCGTCCCAAGGAGGGGTGCATCACTTGAGTGGGTTGAGTCACTGACGTGATCGTCCTGTCCGGTTTGTCGCTCCCTCGGGCTCATGCAGTGGAGGAGATCTTTGTGGGCTATACTCAGCCTTGTCTCAGGGTAGTAGGTTGGTGGTCTTGTGGTGTTGGGGCTGTGCTTTGGCTAAGTGGGTGAGGTTATATCCTGCCTGGTTGGCCCTGTCCAGGGGTATCGTCGGACGGGGCCACAAGACCTAGCCACCGTACTTCTACATCTGCATTGCTTGCTGTTTGGGGTTTTAGACTGGGTTTCTGTATAGCTGATGTAAAAAGGGCTTTATAAATACAATTTGATTTAAACACATTTTTGATTGATTGTAAATATACATGACAATTGTTTTAGATCTATTTTACCTTATAACAAATGTGAAATCAGTCATCTGGCAGTAAACTGAAGCATATCAACATATAACCTTTTCCACAGTGAGGTTTATGAAATGCTGGCCTTACAACTTGCAGGGATGAAATTTGGAGACCCAAGCTATAGGCTTCAGTAGCCATGTGCAAATGACAGTATAGCGTCAAACCTACAGAGTTTATTTATGACTTTTCACTGTATTTTGTACAATTTGTATCATGTCACATATTAGCCACTATCGGTAGTCACCGTCAGTTATAAGCCTACCACATACATTTACAACTGTCACTTTAGTGTTAGATTCCTTACATTTTGCATCATTCCATTACATCGTTAGTTTACTTTTCTTTCCTCTGTCATGTTCATGTGGTTGTTCCTGAGGATCGCTAGCAATAGTGGATCATATTAGGCTAACGTATTACAAGTTGTGCAATAATTTGGGACATGTAGCCTATTTGAATCATTATGGAACCCAGACCGTACGTAGAAGTTTAAACCTGGAGCCTGGCACACAGTTCATGAAGATTGGACCATTGTCATCACAGTTCCAAGATTAGTGAGGATTATTAGGGTAGATTTATAGCACTACTGTTCAACCCATATTGTACACTTTTCTCACCTTCCAAAATGTAATGAAATGAACAATTGAATATGGAAACTTTCATGATGAATCAAACCACTGTATTTTTGATTCACCAATATATTTTATTTGTAAAGGCTCTCCAAACCTGTTTTTTTTTATATGTATAAATACTTTCCTAACCCTAAATAATATACAGGATCAGAGTATTTTTTAATCTACCAATTGGTGCTGAAAAGGAGACGAATATGCATGTATTTATGCTGAACAAAAATATAAATGCAACATGCAAACATTTAAATGATTTTACAGTTCATATAAGGAAATCAGTCAATTGAAATAAATTCATTAGGACCTAATCTATGGATTTCACATGACTGGGCAGGGGTGCAGCCATGGGAGGGCAAAGGCCCACCCACTTGGGAGCCAGGCCCACCCACCGTGGCCAATCAACCAGAAGGGCTTTATTACAGACAGAAATACTCCTCAGTTTCATCAGCTGCCGGATGTGGAGATCCTGGGCTGGCGTGGTTACATGTGGTCTGCGGTTGTGAGGCCAGTTGGACGTACTGCCAAATTCTCTAAAACAACGTTGGAGGCGGCTTACGGTAGAGAAATTAACATTCAATTCTCTGGCAACAGCTCTGGTGGACATTCATGCAGTCAGCATGCCAATTAAACGCTCCCTCAAAACTTGTGACATCTGTGGCTTTGTGTTGTGTGACAGAACTGCACATTTCTGCACATGCTGCACATGTCCCCACCCACATTCTGAAATTGCATTTTTGTCCCCCCCCCCCCCCAAGATTTATAATTGGAATGTGACACAAAACAAGGCAACGGTCTGCTTTAGGACCATGCGGATGCCTCCAAGCGGTCAGGAAGCTGTTTGGAGTGTTTATCTGACTGGATTTTAAAAAATCCCCCCCCCCCCCCACTTCTTAAACCAAAGTTGCGCCCCTGCATTCATGTACAAAACACTAGCAGGATTTGAAGGAATGGCTTAAATTTATGTTATGCATTTTCCAGTGCTGCTTTACATCATCACATTTGGGGGGTGCTTGGAGAAGGAAGTATTCCTACTTCTAGCCCGACATAATCACTTGAGGATTAAAGAGAGAGAGCAAGAAGTACTCTCTAATTAATTGCAGTGCAAATTTCACCCGCAGCTAGAACGTGCTCCTAATCCAAGTTATCAAAGGAACTTGCAAAAAGAGCCGTTGGGGAAAATAATTGTAGTTTGCCGAGTATAAGGAATCCACCTCTGGTCTCTTACAGTCAAATTGAGATCTGTCTAAACATCATCATGTGAGGTCACCATCATTACAGTAAGTGCCAAGGAGGCCAAAAGTTCACGCGCCTGCCCCAGTCTGAGAATCATACTCTAATCAGTACACTCTTAGAAAAAAAGGGTTCCAAAAGTGTTCTTCAGCTGTCCCCATAGGAGAACCCTTTTTGGTTCCAGTTAGAACCCTTTTTGGTTCCAGGTAGAACCCTTTGGGTTCCTTGTAGAACCCCCTGTGAAAAGGGTTCTAACTGGAACCAAAAAGGGTTCTTCAAATGGTTCTCCTATGGGGACAGCTGAAGAACCCTTTAACGTTCTAGATAGCTCCTTTTTTTTCTGCATATACAGTCTCATTAACAAGCTGTTTTTTAGAGAGAGACTTGACCTCCTCTGTATCCCGCTGCTGGAGATGGTTGGTTTCTTTGTTGTTGTTTTGGTTAAAAAATATAAAATAATGAGAGCAACATTACTTTATTTAAACACAATGTTAAGCTTTACAAAAACTTAAACAATGCATACAGGTCCTTCGTTTCTTTGTTGTTGTGGTTATTATAAGTTAAGATAGTTGTGCTCATCTCAATAAGGTATTTATAAGTCAAATCTATCTTAATCAAGGGGTATATTTCAATAGTTGAAATTACCAATGAGTTGCTTGAAATCGTACAGATTGTGACTATCCGTGGTCACTACTTGACTGTCACTGCTCTCTGACTGGGTGTTTCTGGAGACAAAGGCGTATAGGAATGGATCCTGTTGATGAAGACCAGAGATCCAACAATCCTCCAATTGGCCTCCCAAAACACTCTCAGAGCCTTATTCTTCATCAAGATGACCGCCATTCCCAGCACATTCATGACATGATGAGTCCATAGAATGATGAAGGTCCCAATGATGAGGTTTACTAATCTGGTCATCCTGGGGCTCCTGAAGAAAGCTGTTTGGTCCACCCTTTGGTGGAGTCGGATATAGGCTGTGGCCATGACGGAGAAAGGAACTGCAAATGCCAGGAGAGTCTGCAGGAGCAACACAGCCACCTGCTCAGCGTCTGATGCAAAAGCATATCGGCACCGGACCCATCCATTCTCATCCTGCGTCACATCCCGCACCAACACCCCATTAGGGATAGACAGGACCCAGCTACCCCCAACAGGACAACTAGCAGCCCCCTCTCCTTTGCCACTCCCATTCTGGCCCAGCTGTGGGAATGCACTACCTGGAGGAAGTGCTGGAATGCTCAATAGTGTGACAGTCAGCAGGCTAGTGTAGGCACTGCAGTAGAAAAAGTAGGTGATGAGCTTACAGAGGACTAGACCCAGGCTCCAGGTAAAGACTAGGTTGTAGATTACCAAAGGTAGGGTGAGGAATCAAAGCAGGTCAGGTGAAGCCAAGTTCAACATCAGCATCTGGCTCAAACTGGATAGATCTTGGTTTCGACGAAGGTTGACCATCACTGCGATGTTCCCTGGAAGACCTATTAGGAAGCAGAGAGTCAAGACCACGCCAGGCTCTCCACCCCTATTTTTCCTTGAAGTATGCAAATGCTCAATGCTAGTATTTTAGGAGTAATACACAATGTAATAATTCTCCCCCTTTTACCATGCTTTTATTGTCATGCCCTAACATCTCAAAATAATGTTATACCAAGTAATTGAGCAACATAATCCATTTAAAAGATGATTTAGGAAAGAAATTCCAAACATGCTAAACAGGGGATCTATCTACAGATATTGTATGTCATGCTTTTTCACAATTATAACCAAATGCTACCTGTGTGTAGGAGGAGGGCAATGATGACAAACAATAACAAGGCTCTGAACACAACGGAACGGGTTATAAACCAGCATGTACTGGTATATTTATTACAGGAACTGAAGATTGTACAAACTTGAAATAAAATGCTTCCCACTTAGGGTCTCATGAAACTTAGACTGGTCTACAGACAAACTAAATGGGCTGGGCTGCTACCCAGCATACCAACCACAAAGTGTCCAAATGAAATCTTCACTAGGTCTATGGGACCAGAGTGGTATACTATTTAATGGCACCAAAGAAAACAAGTGAAAGACAAAAGTACAGGGGGAAAAAAGTAAAAATGGTGTACAGGTGAGGTTGGAAACCCTGTGCCAGTGCTCCACCTGCTGGTAGGTCTGTTTTCTGGGTTTTGGAGAGGAGACATCGACCATGGTTAGACACGTCAGACTCTTTAAACATCTCTGTTTCTGAATGACGATCCAACTCCCCTTCAGAACTATTCACCCATGACAAAACTTCACTCAATAGAGTATTGGGCTGCTTCTCTTAGTTGATAGCCCTCTTCCATACCCATTGGACTGGGTGGACGACCGGCAGAGTTCTTCCACTGCCTCCTTTGCCGTTGCCTGCTTTCTTGTTTGTTTCCTTCCAACTTGTTAAGTGTAATATACTTGGCTACAAAGAAAAGCTTGGTAGACAAGATCTTTCCTGTTGGGTGGAGATATCTTCTTCATATGAGGGTTAACACATGTACACATAAACATAATTAGATTCTAATGAATCATAGTTGTTGAACGTCTTCCATGGCTATCCTAGTATCCTGGTAGCTGGAATGAGTTCAATGTTAGATTAATATTCAGTCTGTGGTCTCATAATGGCTTGTTCTATTTTCCCACATTCAGTGGCAGTATTTCTCACAGCGGTGTCTAACCCCTAATTGTTCTTCCAGCTAATACACAATCACCACATCTCCTTCGCCTGTTGGTTTTATCCATGGGAGCCATTATGTTGAGGTATAGCGTAATCACAATTAAACAGAACACATATTTTATCTCATTTTGTTGCAATAAAGAAAATATCCCTGAAACAGATTGGAGTTTACCTTTTAGCTCCAACTTCTCCCAAAGGTCTTCAATCCAATCTGTGTTAAACTAAACAGATCTTACATTATTCATGCTTGAATGTATTTATCCTTACTTAACTAAACAGATGGACATCTCAAACAAGCCATGATCTAAATTATGTTGTGTGAGGAAAGCAAGAGATGGTTTGTTTCCATGAATAAACGTAATTTAACAAACCATGTGAAAATAACAACTTAAATGATAAAATATGCTATTTAGCAGCCACTTTTATCCAAAGAGACTTACAGCCATGCGTGCCTAAATTATATTCATGGGTGGCCCCAGCGGGAACACCAATATACTGTACACTACCGGTCAAAAGATTTAGAACACCTACTCATTCAAGGGTTTTTCATAATTTTTACTATTTTCTTCATTGTAGAATAATAGTGAAGACATCAAAACCATTAAATAACACATATGGAATCATGTAGTAACCAGAAAAGTGTTAAACAAATCAAAATATATTTTATATTTGAGATTCTTCAAAAAAAGTAGCCACCCTTTGCCTTGATGACAGCTTTGCACATTCTTGGCATTCTCTCAAACAGCTTCACCTGGAATGCTTTTCCAACAGTCTTGAAGGAGTTCCCACATATGTTGAGCACTTGTTTGCTGCTTTTCCTTCACTCTGCGGTCCGACTCATTCCAAACCATCTCATTTTGGTTGAGGTCGGGGGATTGTGGAGGCCAGGACATCTGATGAAGCACTCCATCACTCTCCTTCTTGGTCAAATAGCCCTTACACAGCCTGGACGTGTGTTAGGTCATTGTCCTGTTGAAAAACAAATGATAGTCCCACTAAGCCCAAACCAGATGGGATGGCGTATCGCTGCAGAATGCTGTGGTAGCCATGCTGTTTAAGTGTGCCTTGAATTCTAAATAAATCACAGACAGTGTCACCAGCAAAGCACCCCCACACCATAACACCTACTCCTCCATGCTTTACACTGGGAAATACACATGCGGAGATCATTCATTCACCCACACCGCATTGGACACGGAGGTTGGAACCAAAAATCTCACATTTGGACTCCAGGCCAAAGGACACATTTCCACCGGTCTAATGTCCATTGTTCGTGTTTCTTGGCCCAAGCAAGTCTCTTCTTATTATTGGTGTCCTTTAGTAGTGGTTTCTTTGCAGCAATTCGACCATGAAGGCCTGATTCACACAGTCTCCTCTGAACAGTTGATGTTCAGATGTGTATGTTACTTGAACTCTGTGAAGCATTTATTTGGGTTGCAATTTCTGAGGCTGGTAACTCTAATGAACTCCTCTGCAGCAAAGGTAACTCTCGGTCTTCCATTCCTGTGGCGGTCTTCATGAGAGCCAGTTTCATCATAGCACTTGATGGTTTTTGTGACTGCACTTAAAGAAACATTCAAAGTTCTTGAAATGTTCCATATTGACTGACCTTCATGTCTTAAAGTAATGATGGACTGTAATTTCTATTTGGTTATTTGAGCTGTTCTTGCCATAATATGGACTTGGTCTTTTACCAAATAGGGATATCTTCTGTAACCCCCCCCCCCCCTACCCTGTCACAACACAACTGATTGGCTCAAATGCATTGAGAAGGAAAGAAATTCCACAAATTAACTTTTAAGAAGGCACACCTGTTAATTGAAATGCATTCCAGGTGACTCCCTCATGAAGCTGGTTGAGAGAATGCCAAGATTGTGCAAAGCTGTCATCAAGGCAAAGGGTGCCTATTTGAAGAATCTCAAATATAAAATATATTTTGATTTGTTTAACACTTTTTTGGTTACTACATGATTCCATATGTGTTATTTCATAGTTTTTATGTCTTCACTATTATTATACAATGTAGAAAATAGTAAAAATAAAGAAAAACCCCTTGAATGAGTAGGTGTTCTAAAACTTTTGACCGGTAGTGTACTTTATGATATTGATGTATACAGTTCCCTAGAGGTTTAGATACACCCTCCCATCCTCAAAATGTACTCAGAATGTACTACTGTATTTCTCAAAGTCCAACAAATTTCCAATGGCAATAATACTGTACTGCACTCCCTGAGCAGCAAATCCTTGGAAGACATACCATCCTTGGACAATGAATGTGTATGTGAGAGGTACTGTAGCCTATACCAGGCTGGAGGCTACACACGCACACACACACACGCAGGCAGTATACACTGAGTGTACAAAAACATTAAGAACACCTTCCTAATATTGAGTTGCAACCCCCACCCCACCCCACCCCTTTTGCCCTCAGAACAACCTCAATTTGTCGGGGCATGGACTACAAGGTGTCGAAAGCATTCCCAATGCTTCCCACAGTTGTGTCAAGTTGGCTGGATGTCCTTTGGGTGGTGGACCATTCTTTATACACACAGGAAACTGTTGAACGTCAAAAACCCAGCAGCGTTTCAGTTCTTGACACAAACCGGTGCGCCAACACCTACTAATATACCCCATTCAAAGGCACTTAAATCTTATGTGTTGCCCATTCACCCTCTGAATTGCACACACAAACCACCCATGCCTCAATTGTCTCAAGGTTTAAAAATCCTTCTTTAACCTGTCTCCTCCCCTTCATCTACACTGGTTGAAGGGATTTAACAAGTGACATCAATAAGGGATCATAGCTTTCACCTGGATTCACCTGGTCAGTCTATGTCATGGTAAGAGCAGGTGTTCTTAATGTTTTGTACACTCAGTGTATACAGTATCTACAAGTCAACCCATAGCATAGCTCCCAGTAGCCACATATCCATTAGGCATTGGTAGCCAAATGCAGACAGATCAAACATAATCTAACAAAACAAATGTCTGTGTATCATTGCTGAGCTGTAGTGGGTTGCATGGGTTATTGGAATACAGCTTCAATGTAAATGAAAGGTTTGCTATGCTTAGTGGAGATGAATGCATCACAAAGGGAGGTGTGTTGTACATGACCCTCTGGAGATTTTTCAGCGCGCTGTGTTTTAGGGATCACCCGCTGTAGACATCTGACTGGCGACATTTTTCACATGATTCTCCATGTAAAATCGATGCACGCTCGCAAATTACATTCACAGGTGCTAAGTACTCTCGGCCAGCAATCGCTACTGCTCTGTCTGAGCTCTTAAGGTTAGGGATAGGGTAACCTTGACAGTTAAGTTTAGGTATTCATATCGAGTGGTTAAGGTAAGGGTTAAGGTTTGGGATAGTGTTAACCTTGACGGTTAAGTTTAGGTAACCCTGCAGATAGCCCTACTGGGTGGTCTGAAAAGTCATAGTCAATCGATCAATAATATAATAATACTTTTAGCAAAAAAAATTATATTCAATTTACGATCTGTAGAAACAATGAGAATAGAAAGGTTCAGAACTTTTGTAAAACATCACAGTACAGTTGAAAAATATATGGCAAATAGAAATCCAACATGGATGGTGTTACGAGATAGATGGGAGGTGTTGAATGGAGCTGAAGGATGGGGCTAATAACAACAACTAATAACAACAAGATAACAAATGTAAAGCATACTGTGTCCATAATAAGTATATAGGTTATAGGTTGAGAGCTTTTGTGAAAGAGCAGAGTTAGAAAAATATGGCATATAGAAGCAAACCGGATGGACATCATGAAAATGATCAGAGGAAGTTCAGGAGTAAAAACAAAGAAAATATAATGATTGTAGAATTTGACTGTGTCCATAAAATGTACAGTGGGGAAAAAAAGTATTTAGTCAGCCACCAATTGTGCAAGTTCTCCCACTTAAAAAGATGAGAGAGGCCTGTAAGTTTCATCATAGGTACACGTCAACTATGACAGACAAAATGAGAAGAAAAAAATCCAGAAAATCACATTGTAGGATTTTTAATGAATTTATTTGCAAATTATGGTGGAAAATAAGTATTTGGTCAATAACAAAAGTTTCTCAATACTTTGTTATATACCCTTTGTTGGCAATGACACAGGTCAAACGTTTTCTGTAAGTCTTCACAAGGTTTTCACACACTGTTGCTGGTATTTTGGCCCATTCCTCCATGCAGATCTCCTCTAGAGCAGTGATGTTTTGGGGCTGTCGCTGGGCAACACAGACTTTCAACTCCCTCCAAAGATTTTCTATAGGGTTGTTATCTGGAGTCTGGCTAGGCCACTTCAGGACTCCTTCGTTGCCCGGGCGGTGTGTTTGGGATCATTGTCATGCTGAAAGACCCAGCCACGTTTCATCTTCAATGCCCTTGCTGATGGAAGGAGGTTTTCACTCAAAATCTGACGATACATGGCCCCATTCATTCTTTCCTTTACACGGATCAGTCGTCCTGGTCCCTTTGCAGAAAAACAGCCCCAAAGCATGATGTTTCCACCCCCATGCTTCACAGTAGGTGTGGTGTTCTTTGGATGCAACTCAGCATTCTTTGTCCTCCAAACACGACGAGTTGAGTTTTTACCAAAAGTTCTATTTTGGTTTCATCTGACCATATGACATTCTCCCAATCCTCTTCTGGATCATCCAAATGCACTCTAGCAAACTTCAGATGGGCCTGGACATGTACTGGCTTAAGCAGGGGGACACGTCTGGCACTGCAGGATTTGAGTCCCTGGCGGCGTAGTGTGTTACTGATGGTAGGCTTTGTTACTTTGGTCCCAGCTCTCTGCAGGTCATTCACTAGGTCCCCCCGTGTGGTTCTGGGATTTTTGCTCACCGTTCTTGTGATCATTTTGACCCCACGGGGTGAGATCTTGCGTGGAGCCCCAGATCGAGGGAGATTATCAGTGGTCTTGTATGTCTTCCATTTCCTAATAATTGCTCCCACAGTTGATTTCTTCAAACCAAGCTGCTTACCTATTGCAGATTCAGTCTTCCCAGCCTGGTGCAGGTCTACAATTTTGTTTCTGGTGTCCTTTGACAGCTCTTTGGTCTTGGCCATAGTGGAGTTTGGAGTGTGACTGTTTGAGGTTGTGGACAGGTGTCTTTTATACTGATAACAAGTTCAAACAGGTGCCATTAATACAGGTAACGAGTGGAGGACAGAGGAGCCTATTAAAGAAGAAGTTACAGGTCTGTGAGAGCCAGAAATCTTGCTTGTTTGTAGGTGACCAAATACTTATTTTCCACCATAATTTGCAAATAAATTCATTAAAAATCCTACAATGTGATTTTTCTGGAAAAAAAATTCTCATTTTCTCTGTCATAGTTGACGTGTACCTATGATAAAAATTACAGGCCTCTCTCATCTTTTTAAGTGGGAGAACTTGCACAATTAGTGGCTGACTAAATAATTTTTTTCCCCACTGTATATGTATGTTTGTATGTATGTATATATATATATATATATATTTGCGAGAAAAAAAAACATATGGGGGACTGGAAGTGATGCAGACAATTACATTGATGGAAGTTACAATCTATAAAAAAAAGTTTAGGTATTCATATCGAGTGGTTCAGGTAAGGGTTAAGGTTTAGGATAGGGTTAACTTTGACGGTTAAGTTTAGGTATTCATATCGAGTGGTTAAGGTAAGGGTTAAGGTTTGGGATAGGGTTAACCTTGACGGTTAAGTTTAGGTATTCATATCGAGTGGTTAAGGTAAGGGTTAAGGTTTGGGATAGGGTTAACCTTGACGGTTAAGTTTAGGTATTCATATCGAGTGGTTAAGGTAAGGGTTAAGGTTTGGGATAGGGTTAACCTTGACGGTTAAGTTTAGGTATTCATATCGAGTGGTTAAGGTAAGGGTTAAGGTTTGGGACAGTGCCTAGCACTGGGATTGAACCCACAATCCTCAGAACGGAAGTTCACGGTTTAAGCTCATCCTCAACCCAATTGCGTGTCTACTAGATTGTAATAGGCGCTCGTGTTGCCCCCTAGTGGATGGTAGGAAATTACCACGGAATAAAATGACACCCCAGGCCATAATTTCACCATTTCAAATATGCCTAATAAGCCATAATACACTAAAGTTTGACCTGACATTTCTACAAACGTTCACACACACACACACACACACACACGCACGCGCGCGCGCGCGCACGCACGCCATGTGGTGCAGAATGTCTTTTGACAAGTGCTCAGATCAGCTCTACAGGGATTCCAATTCATTAGTACAGACACAGTCATTACTCTACACAGACACACAGAGACAGTGAAAACATACAGTGAGGGAAAAAAGTATTTGATCCCCTGCTGATTTTGTACGTTTGCCCACTGACAAAGACATGATCAGTCTATCATTTTAATGGTAGGTTTATTTGAACAGTGAGAGACAGAATAACAACAACAAAAATCCAGAAAAACGCATGTCAAAAATGTTATAAATTGATTTGCATTTTAATGAGGGAAATAAGTATTTGACCCCTCTGCAAAACATTACTTAGTACTTGGTGGCAAAACCCTTGTTGGCAATCACAGAGGTCAGACGTTTCTTGTAGTTGGCCACCAGGTTTGCACACATCTCAGGAGGGATTTTGTCCCACTCCTCTTTGCAGATCTTCACCAAGTCATTAAGGTTTCGAGGCTGACGTTTGACAACTCAAAACTTCAGCTCCCTCCACAGATTTTCTATGGGATTAAGGTCTGGAGACTGGCTAGGCCACTCCATGACCTTAATGTGCTTCTTCTTGAGCCACTCCTTTGTTGCCTTGGCCGTGTGTTTTGGGTCATTGTCATGCTGGAATACCCATCCACGACCCATTTTCAATGCCCTGGCTGAGGGAAGGAGGTTCTAACCCAAGATTTGACGGTACATGGCCCCGTCCATCGTCCCTTTGATGCGGTGAAGTTGTCCTGTCCCCTTAGCAGAAAAACACCCCCAAAGCATAATGTTTCCACCTCCATGTTTGACGGTGGGGATGGTGTTCTTGTGGTCGTAGGCAGCATTCCTCCTCCTCCAAACACGGCGAGTTTAGTTGATGCCAAAGAGCTCGATTTTGGTCTCATCTGACCACAACACTTTCACCCAGTTCTCCTCTGAATCATTAAGATGTGCAGTGGCAAACTTCAGACGGCCCTATATATGTGCTTTCTTGAGCAGGGGGACATTGCGGGCACTGCAGGATTTCAGTTCTTCACGACGTAGTGTGTTACCAATTGTTTTCTTGGTGACTATGGTCCCAGCTGCCTTGAGATCATTGACAAGATTCTCCCGTGTAGTTCTGGGCTGATTCCTCACCGTTCTCATGATCATTGCAACTCCACGAGGTGAGATCTTGCATGGAGCCCCAGGCCGAGGGAGATTGACAGTTCTTTTGTGTTTCTTCCGTTAGCGAATAATCGCACCAACTGTTGTCACCTTCTCACCAAGCTGCTTGGCGATGGTCTTGTAGCCCATTCCAGCCTTGTGTAGGTCTACAATCTTGTCCCTGACATCCTTGGAGAGCTCTTTGGTCTTGGCCATGGTGGAGAGTTTGGAATCTGATTGATTGATTGCTTCTGTGGACAGGTGTCTTTTATACAGGTAACAAACTGAGATTAGGAGCACTCCCTTTAAGAGTGTGCTCCTAATCTCAGCTCGTTACCTGTATAAAAGACACCTGGGAGCCAGAAATCTTTCTGATTGAGAGGGGGTCAAATACTTATTTCCCTCATTAAAATGCAAATCAATTTATAACATTTTTGACATGTGTTTTTCTGGATTATTTTGTTGTTATTCTTGTCTCTCACTGTTCAAATAAACCTACCATTGAAATTATAGAATGATCATTTCTTTGTCAGTGGGCAAACGTACAAAATCAGCAGGGGATCAAATACTTTTTTCCCTCACTGTACACACAGAGATTGCCCACATCCGGTACTGTATATCATAAGCCTACAATCTGCCTAAATAAGAGAATTTCATCATGTCTATACATCACAGGTTAACCTTCACTCTATATATTATTGGTTAACCTGTCTATACATTACAGCATTGAAATAATTATGTGGTCTGTACAGTATATCATTTGTGTACTGTATATCTAGTAGGTCATAAACTTGTCTGTGCCCCTGCAAATTGACAAAGGATGATTCTTACAGTGAGTGATGAGGACAATGACAATGATAGGGACCCTATCATTAGAGAGCTATTCACCAAGCCCAACCTCCTTCCATACTGGATTAGTCCCCTACACAGATATCTTGATGCATAAAACCTCCATCAAGAACAGAGGGACTAGTTCACAATGTACATTATAACGACCACTTCATCCTCAGCCCAGTGTTTGTCTCCTGGGCCACGCTGTGGGGATGGGGTAGGAGGGTCACACCCCTGAGAGCTTTGGTGGGCAGAGGGAGGTTCACAAACGCATGCACGCACAAATACACAGACACACCACGGCCCTGGTCTGATTTCTCCCTGGGTTAGTCTTGAGAGGGAAGAACACATTGATCTATGAATCTAATTTGGTGTCCTACCGTTGGATCCTACAGGCATTAATTGATGGACTGCTCCTTCACAGCATCCCTGCCAAAGCTGATGTCAATAGAATGCTAGGAGGTGATCAATGTTAAAGATCCTGGTGATGACTGGATGTGACACTAATTTCATTATATCAGTTGCACCCTAGTACAGGACCAATGGTCATGATAAGCGATGAGAGAGAATACAACAATATTTGTTTTCATGTGTTACTGTTGTATAGTTAATACATTATGCTATGTGTGTTGACAATGACTCAATAAAACAATATGGCCAAGCAGTTTTTTGTTAGTTTATGACATGGTATTACTGTAGCTAATGTATGCGAGATATAGTACTTTTTTATGTGTTATATTAGCTGCTTTGCATTTTCCAATGTTTGTGTTTATGTGTGCTAATTATACACGTGACAGATATAAAGAATGTGACACGCATTCATGTGTCTCAGTGTGTGGTGTGTGAATGAGTGCATGTGTGACTGTGTTCTCACAACACGTGTCTGTTATTCTTTTCCCATATGCAAAAGTTTGTATGTGAGAGAGAGCGGGAGAGAGAGAGACACAGAGAGAGAGAGAGAGCCCTTCTAAAAAAAAACATCAAATTTGCAGTTTCACATGTGAAATAGCTGTTTCACATGTTGAGCTTAAATGTCACGTTAAACCATATTTTCACAAGAGAAGAAAAACATGTTTTCACCTCACGTGAGAATCAAAATGGCAGTTTCATATGTAAGAAAATTCCACATGTAAAAATCTCACTTTCACATACGGAATTGCATTTTCACATGTAAAAAACTAATCACATGTAAAAATCACATTTGCAGTTTCATATGTAAGAAAACTCCACATTTGAAAATGTAACTTTCACATGTGGAATTGCAAGTTCACATTGTGGTGAAATAGTTTTATTCTCCTCACGTGAAAAGGTGGTGTTAACATGTTGCAATAACAATGTTTCAACATATGTAATTGCAAATTCTGTAATGCCATTCTGTAAAAAGGTAACTTAGCCTACCTGAGTATAATAATTCAAGTGTGTTAAAAATAATTATTTCTTATTTCTGAGCCATCCATTCGGAGTGTTACTGCAGCAGGCGCACGCCTCTCTTCTTCATACATTGGTCATTGATCATAGGAAGTAGCCCAGAGAAAAGAGCAGAGAAGTTAGCGCTATATGTCTCCTAACTTATCCCTTTTAACATGTTAAAATTAGCGCTGTCAGAGTTAATCAGTACATTTTTTGAAATGTTTGTGTCTTTTTTTTTTTTTTTTACCGCATTGTCTGAAAGTATTCAAAATACACTGAAAACATCCAAAATACATAATCTATACAGCAAAAAATTAAAATGCATTAATATTGCAGATAGATTGTAGCTTCCATCAATGTAATTGTCTGCATCATTTCCAATCCCCCATATATTTTTTTGTAAATACAGTATATCCCATATCTGCACAAAATTGAAAGCTCTCTCTGTCACAACTCCTGAACCCAGACACACTGGGCTCTGGCATTTGCAACCATTTTTCTTTATCACTCACTTAACTCCACACTTTTCCAAATACAAAAACACACACCCCACCTTCCATCACAATACACCAGCACATACCCACACACCGTGGCTTCTATGTCCTCTGTTTGCTGTGTTTTTATCCCTATCGTGTTGATTCCTACCTAATTTCAGGCTTTTGAGTACTTTTGTGTTCCAGTTCCTTATATTTGAAGATGTATTATTTCAATAATTATCCTTTCTTCTAAAGCTTTCGTCTCCTCCCGTTGCTCCCCTCCGGCGCTCTGATTCCCCTTCTACTGAGCCACCGGTCTGAGCACACATTTTACATTTTAGTCATTTAGCAGACGCTCTTATCCAGAGCGACTTACAGTTAGTGAGTGCATACATTTTTTGCACCACCTCGGCAACACCGGAATGGAAACCCAACGCACCCTAATCACCTTCAGCGCACCTGCACCTCATCATCTCATCACCACCCCTATATAGCCCTTGACTGTTCAGTGTTGTGTTGTGTGTGATTGTTAGTGTCTTGTCGTGTACTCGCTCTTTGTTGTTCTCTTGCTCAGTGTTAAGTAAACCTTTACATTGTTGATTCCTGCGTCTCCGTCCTGCCTCTTCGTATCCTCAGTACTCGTCACACTGTCTTTTATCTATTTATAAATACTATAAATAGAAAGTCAAATACTAATTATTTTACCACATTCCCTATCTTGAATGGTATATTGTACTTGTAGTTTATTTCTTTATCAAATGTTGTATTGTTTTATTGTTTTCCTATTATTTTTATTACAATCCCTACCATGGATATTATTGGCTGTTCCATTATTCGACTCCTCTATGGGAACGTTGTATTATTTAGAATAGCCATGGAGTAGTCTTGGTGTCTCGGAACAGTTGGTTATCAATATACAGTTTATCGACTTCAAGAGCTACACGTTTCCCTTTTAATCTATTCACCTTAAAGAGTGGGTACAGAACTCTGCGCCGTTCTGCAATTTCCTTCAGGAACTGATCCTTCATGCCTATTTTTCATGCCTATTTTTCGTGCCAGTGAGTCTTTTACCCAGGCTTTTAACCATTATTGTATCTTTAAAGAATGCAAATTTGGCAACAATATCTCTGTCCTCTCTGTCCGAAACGGTGTACACAAGTTCGACTTTGATTGTGTCGACAGTATCGCCTGGGATCTGTAGCGCTTCAATAAATAATTTTTTCACCACACTTTCAGGATCTACACCCTCTTTTTCTTTGATACCAGTAAGTACCATATTTTCTTTCATAGATCTAGTCTGTATTTCAAGTAAGGCTTGTCTCAGAAACATGTTCTCCTTTTTAAGTTCTTTAACGTCCGTTTCAATCGTATTGACGACACCTTTTAGCATGTTTGTTTCTTTCTCCATTGTTGCAGATTTGTCGTCACTCATCTCGAGGCTCACCATTAAATCCTTTCTATCTTTACTGACTAGTTCAAGTATGCCCAGTTGATCATTTATTGACTTTAGCAAGTCGGTTTCTACACTTACTAAAGCATAAATCGTTTTCTTTTGGGGATTGGTTTTCCATGCTTAATCTCCGACATGTTTTGGTGTTGATTGTATTGGTTATACTGGTCGATACATTTCTCTAGACTTATCCTTTTTTTTGTGTTGTTATCCAGATTGAAGGTTATTGCCTACGAGTATGTGGAGTGGAGTGCTAATATTTAGTCAAACTTACAGATATTGAATATTACGTTAATATCTTGAGGCATTCTGCACAGCTGTGTTCAGTCCGCCATGACACCTCAAGCAATGGAGGCTCCTCAGAGGTGGAATGGGAGGACACTCCTCCTCAGTGAATTTCATAAAAATTTAAATTGTAAAACATTTAAAAAGTTATCCTTTTCAGATAAAACTATACTAAATATAATAACATGTCACCAAATAACTGATTAAAACACTATTTCGCAAAGAAGGTCGACAGTAGCCTCAACAGCACTCTGTAGGGTAGCACCATGGTGTAGCCGGAGGACAGCTAGCTTCCGTCCTCCTCTTGGTACACTGACTTCAATACAAAACCTATGAGGCTCATGGTTCTCACCCCCTTCCATAGACTTACACAGTAATTATGGCAACTTCCGGAGGATGTCCTCCAGCCTATCAGAGCTCTTGCAGCATGAACTGACATGTTGTCCACCCAATGAAAGGATCAGAGAATGAATCTCGTACTGAAAGCATAAGCTACAGCTAGCTAGCACTGCAGTGAATGAAATGTGGCAAGTAGTTGACTCAAAGAGAGAGAAAGAGAATAGTTGAACAGTTTTTAACAAATTAATCTCTTCCAAAATGAAGGAGAAGCAAGAGATAAATGGAGAGAGAGAGAGAGATTCAAAAAAAGAAATTCACGTTCAGTTTCATTTACTTAGCTAGCAAATGCAACTAGCTAGTTTAGCCTACTGAAACACCCTGCTCAAACAGAGGGATGCTATGTTAGCTAGCTGGCAATGACTTTCCAACACAACACTGGAACTCTTCCAAGTCAAGGTAAGCTTTTGGTATTACTAATTTATTGCCACCATGGCCCGCCGGTGTAACTGCTTACTGACTGTACACTGACGTTACTGCATGATTTTAGCAGGTTTACTAACGCGTTAGTTCCATTAGCTATGCTGATTATGATGTTACTTTAGCTAATATGGTGACAACGATGTAGGGTGTTTGTCGAGGTATGGCTTGGAAAGTTGTTTTTGTCTGGTCACATACAGCTGATTTGTTGTGCATTGAAGTCCACAAGCGAAGAGAAGCAATACAACGTGGCTGTTATTAGAGTGAACTCTGTTTCCGTGTTATCAGGGGTGTATTCATTCCGCCGATTCTGTTGAAAAAAGTTTCTTAAACGGAAGCAAACGGAACAAAACAGGGATAAACATACCTGATTTTGTCCAATAGAAACTTGTTTGCAACTGTTGGACTAATGATTACACCCTATATCCGCTAGATGCAGACAAGAGTGTGCAGGACGGTATTGAATGTCACTGTCTGTCACCTCAAATTTGTCTCTCGACCTGTGTACACCTACGTTGTAAACTTTCATTCATAGGCTAGGTTGTAGCAACCTCATGTTGGTATGGGGAACATTTGAGTATCATGTAGTAGCCTAAACCTATCGCTGTTACATTGAACTGGGTGAATGGAATATGAATGAGAGTCATCCAATTTTGCTAACCATTACTTTGGACAAAATCAGAACGGCACTATTATTGCAATTATGTTTGTATAAAAAATACAGCTCAATTTTAGCAAATTCGAAATTTGCGATTAATCACAATGAGTTACAGCAAATCCGGCAATAAACTCGATTTTTAAAATGTATCGTTTGACAGCCCTAGGTGACATTAAAATGTGAAAATGCACAAGTGAAAGTGTAGTGGACATGAGTCAGTCATGGTTCTGCATTGTAGAATAATAGTGAAGACATCAAAACTATGAAATAACACATATGGAATCATGTAGGCAATCTCTTGGCATTCTCTCAACCAGCTTCACCAGAAATGCTGGTGAGTTCCCACATATGCTGAGCACGTTGGCTGCTTTTCCTTCACTCTGCGGTCCGACTCATCCCAAACCATCTCAATTGGGCTGAGGTCGGGAGATTGTGGAGGCCAAGTCATCTGATGCAGCACTCCATTACTCTCCTTCTTGGTAAAATAGCCCTTACACAGCCTGGAGGTGTGTTGGGTCATTGTCCTGTTGAAAAACAAATGATAAGCCCAAACCAGACGTGATGGCGTATCGCTGCAGAATGCTGTGGTAGCCATGCTGGTTAAGTATGCCTAAATAAATTACGGACAGAGTCACCAGCAAAGCACCCCCACACCATAACACCTCCTCCTCCATGCTTTACGTTGGGAAATACACATGCAGAGATCATCCGTTCACCCACACCACGTCTCACAAAGAGATGGCGGTTGGAACCAAAATCTCAAATGTGGACTCCAGACCAAAGGACACATTTCCACCGGTCTAATGTCCATTGCTCGTGTTTCTTGGTCCAAGCGAGTCTCTTCTTATTATTGGTGTCCTTTAGTCGTGGTTTCTTTGCAGCAATTCGACCATGAATGCCTGATTCACACAGTCTCCTCTGAACAGTTGATGTTGAGATGTGTCTGTTACTTGAACACTGTGAAGCATTTATTTTTGTCTGCAATTTCTGAGGCTGGTAACTCTAATGAACTTATCCTCTGCAGCAGAGGTAACTCTGGATCTTCCATTCTTGTGGCGGTCCTCATGAGAGCCAGTTTCATCATAGCGCTTGATGGTTTTTGCGACTGCACATGAAGAAACTTTCAAAGTTCTTTACATTTTCCATATTGACTGACCTTCATGTCTGAAAGTAATGATGGACTGTCATTTCTCTTAGCTTATTTGAGCTGTTCTTGACATAATATCCTAATATTTACATTTTTACATTTTAGTAATTTAGCAGACGCTCTTCTCCAGAGCAACTTACAGTTAGTGAGTGCATACATTTTCATACTTAATTGAAATGCATTCCAGGTGACTACCTCAAGAAGCTGGTTGAGAGAATGCCAAGAGTTTGCAAAGCTGTCATCAAGGCAAAGGGTGGCTATTTGAAGAATCTCAAATATAAAATATATTTTGATTTGTTTAACACTTTTTGGTTACTACATGATTCCATATGTGTTATTTCATAGTTTTGATGTCTTCACTATTATTCTACAATGTAAAAAAATAGTACAAATAAAGACAAACCTTTGAATGAGTAGGTGTGTCCAAACTTTTGACTGGTAGTGTATGTGATTTGTTCACAAGTTTGTTAATACGTGTCCGAAAACCTTTTTCATGTGTTTTTTTTGTAAGGGAGAGAGAGAGAGAGTCGCTCCTGTCCCCCTCCACAGGAGTGTGGCGCAGAGCTAGGACGGCCAACATTGAACTTGTCTTTGGGGACTCTCCATTATTTACACTCTGCCTTCCTGTCGACCCGGTGTAAGTTGACAGGAGCAATAGGAAGCTCATGAATAAAACACAGGGGCCTAAAAGCTGGGGGGGGTATGGGTGCACTGTAAAACATTTCCTGTAAAATTGACAGTAACTTACTGTCAGCAGTTGGCCAGCAAGTTACTGTAGTTTATCGTACAGTACAGCTACTTTAATCGATTTTAAGATAATACATTTTACGGTACCAAAAATGTTACTGTAATCTAATTTACAGTATATTACTTGAATTACCCATGCAGCGACATACAGTTGAAGTCGGAAGTTTACATACACCTTAGCCATACATATTTCAACTCAGTTTTTCACAATTCCTGACATTTAATCCTAGTAAAAATTCCCTGTTTTAGGTCAGTTAGGATCACCACTTTATTTTAAGAATGTGAAATGTCAGAATAATAGTAGAGAGAATGATTGATTTTTTCAGGTTTTATTTCTTTCATCACATTCCCTGTGGGTCAGAAGTTTACATACACTCAATTAGTATTTGGTAGCATTGCCTCTAAATTGTTGAACTTGGGTCAAACGTTTCGGGTAGCCTTCCACAAGCTTCCCACAACACGTTGGGTGAATTTTGGCCCATTCCTCCTGACAGAGCTGGTGTAACTGAGTCAGGTTTGTAGGCCTCCTTGCTCGCACACACTTTTTCAGTTCTTGAGGTCAGGGCTTTGTGATGGTCACTCCAATACTGTGACTTTGTTGTCCTTAAGCCATTTTGCCACAACTTTGGAAGTATGCTTGGGGTCATTGTCCATTTGGAAGACCCATTTGCGACCAAACTTTAACTTCCTGACTGATGTCTTGAGATGATGCTTAAATTTATCCACATACATTTCCTTCCTCATGATGCCATCTATTTTGTGAAGTGCACTAGTCCCTCCTGCAGCAAAGCACCCCCACAGCATGATGCTGCCACCCCCGTGCTTCACGGTTGGGATGGTGTTCTTCGGCTTGCAAGCATCCACCTTTTTCCTCCAAACATAACGATGGTCATTATGGCCAAACAGTTATATTTTTGTTTCATCAAACCAGAGGACATTTCTCCAAAAAGTACAATCTTTGTCCCCATGTGCAGTTGCAAACTGTAGTCTGGCTTTTTTTATGGCGGTTTTGGAGCAGTGGCTTCTTCCTTGTTGAGCGGCCTTTCAGGTTATGTCGATATAGGACTCATTTACTGTGGATATAGATACTTTTGTACCTGTTTCATCCGGCATCATCACAAGGTCATTTGCTGTTGTTCTGGGATTGATTTGCACTTTTCGCACCATAGTATGTTCATCTCTAGGAGACAGAATGCGTCTCCTTCCTGAGCGGTATGACGGCTGCGTGGTCCCATGGTGTTTATACTTGCGTACTATTGTTTGTACAGATGAACGTGGTACCTTCAGGCGTTTGGAAATTGCTCCCAAGGATGAACCAGACTTGTGGAGGTCTACAATTTTTTTTCTGAGGTCTTGGCTGATTTCTTTTGATTTTCCCATGATGTCAAGCAGCACTGAGTTTGAAGGTAGGCCTTGAAATACATCCACAGGTACACCTCCAATTGACTCAAATGATGTAAATTAGCCTATCAGAAGCATCTAAAGCCATGACATCATTTTCTGGAGTTTTCCAAGCTGTTTAAAGCACAGTCAACTCTGTGTATGTAAACTTCTGACCAACTGGAATTGTGATACAGTGAATTATAAGTGAAATAATCTGTCTGTAAACAATTGTTGGAAAAATTACTTGTGTCATGCACAAAGTAGATGTCCTAACCGACTTGCCAAACCTATAGTTTGTTAACAAGAAATTTGTGGAGTGGTTTAAAAACTAGTTTTAATGACTCCAACATAAGTGTATTTAAACTTCCGACTTCAACTGTATTACCCAGTGTTCTTTGCAAGTTTTCATTTTCACAATTACCTTTTGGTATTTAGCGGGCGCTCTTACAGTCAGTGCATCATTGCGTTCAACCAAGTTTGATTTAAAAATAATAATAATCACAGTTATAACAAGTAAACATTTTCTGTAACCGTTAAAATGATGTTATAGTTAAGGATACATTGGTCTTCAAAATAATTGTAAGTACAACAAAATACTGTATTTTATGATATATCTCTGACTATCTCTAGTGCCAATACAAAATGGAGATATTCACGGTAACTTGATGCCAAAGCAATGAAACACAGTACAATATATTAAAAGTGACCATTAAAGTGTAAGATAATTATTTCTACAGTATTTTACTGTAATTACCGGGGATTAAAGCAAGCAGGTTGGCTGTAGACGTTTGCATATTACAGCATATTAATGAGTACTAGGTGTTTTATATCACTCACACGTCTAGAGGCCTGAACAAAGGCATCCAAACTGGCCATGATTACAGGTCAAAACAGATGGACATAGGTAAATATCGTTGTGTTGCTGGATATAGCTCTTCCTAGCTACTGATGCGTGGGTAAATAATGACCACGACAAGAATGACTCACGATGGACGTTTATTTAAGGGATCTTCTCAGATGATACAGGTATGATGATGATGGGAATTCACATGAAGATACTGGCATTCAGCAGCATTGCCGGGGACATTCCTTGAGACATTGCCCTAGGACGAGTTACTTCTGTACTGTTTACCACGCTTGCCAAATATCAGAACACGATGTAGCTTAGTGGTTAAGAGCGTTGTGCCAGTAACCGAAAGGTTGCTGGTTCTGATCCCCGAGCCGACTAGGTGAAAAATCTGTCGATGTGCCCTTGAGCAAGGCACTTAACCCTAATTGTTCTGGATAAGAGTGTCTGCTAAATGACTATTTATTATAACTCAAAATCAAACTGATCATGCAATATAATATGTTTTTCAGGTTTTTTTGACCTTTTTCAATGATGTTGACTACTTTAAACGTCTTCTTCTCCAAGACCGCTGGACCGATCAGCACCAAATTTGGTACATAGCATCTATGTACAAATTTTTTAATGCAACCTTTTGCAGGACTCTAGTTCCAACAATATGACTGCTATGAGCCAATGAGCTTGTATTAATGTTTTTTCCTGTCCAACAGCGCCACCGTGTGGCCAAACTGAACCATACTTTACTGGTTAGCTAGACTCATATTCCTGAGCATGTGTGCCAAATGTCATCACTCTGAGTCAAAAAGATCAAGAGATGTAAACATCTGCCATTTATGTTCTTGTACAAATGGTGATAACACAGGCTATGTCTAGGTGCTCTTGCTCGGGCACAGAAGGATGTCCACGTCCATGCGATGAGCATGTGAGCAAACCTTCAACTACTGAGGGAAAAACTAGACAACTGGCTAACCTAAACATGGCATGGGGATCGAGGGCTATGCCATCTTCACTACAATATTCAACCATTAAAAGGTTTAAGAACCGCTTCTTTCTCCAACCACAATATTTATCCACAATGCATCATAATTTACAGTATGCTGCAGTAAATACAATATATAGCAAAACAGCAATACAGTACTTTATTGGTGATTTGTATTGAAAATAAAATCACCAATTGTTAAAAGTGAGTATTTCATTAAATATTATAGCCTACCAACTGATATTTGGTGTTTTATATCACTTGCACTTTAGGCCTTAACAAAGGCTTCTTAACTGACAGTGACTACAGGGCAAAACAGATCAAAGGACATGGCTAGCCACTCAACCATCAAAGGTAATTTTATCAGGGTTTTCTAAAATTCTTTACAGGATTCAAATTTCAATCAAGTTTAAAAGATAAACATTCAAAATGTTCAATAAAAAATAAATATTTAAATCATTAAGTCATCAAAGCAAAACTATGCAGATCAAATCATAAGGCAAATCAAATCAAATAGTCAACAAAAGGAAGGAACATGTTTTATCAGTAATCAATAGAGAAAGAAATGAAAAATAGAAGAAAAAGATCATGGAGTAAATCTTGTCTGTTAGAGTTTTGGAGTTGATGCTTGAGTGGTTGGTCTAGTGGAGTGGTTGAAGGTCTGTTTTCTTGTATTAGGGGAGTAGAAAGGGGTGGGGCTTGGGCCGACAGTTTCTGGGTGGTCGGTGCTGTGTCCAGGGTTGGTGCTGGTGCCGGGACCGGAAGCCATGCTGGTGCTGGGACTGGAACCAGTAACTGGGAACTGGGGCTGCTGCAGGTGCTAGGTCGGGGTCTGAGTCTGTAGAGGGGATGAAGGACAACCCGAGGAGCAAGTAGACACACAAGGGAGCCCTAGACCCAGAAGTCAATGGTGGTACTCCCCTGTGGTCTGCTCACTCCGGGTGAAGGGAACCCCTACCACATACGACTTCAATTTCCACAGCACTCTCACTACAGGGTGCTGTAGAAATGGAAAAGTCCCAGGTCCATTTCGTAACGGGTCCAGTGGAGGCCTCTAGTGTGGGGGTAGGAGTTGAATGGGGCGCAGATTGCAACGCACATGTGGCTGTGGAGGAGGTGAGGAGAAGAGGGAAGGAGGAGGTGAGGGGAAGAGTGTTTGGAGAGGGAGAGGTGTATTGAGAGAGAGAGAGCGAAGGATAGAGGAGGTGAAATACCCCCAAGAAATACACAAATGCACTCACTGCTGTACATTGTTGTGGATAAGAGTGTCTGCTAAATGACTAAAATGTAAATGTATACAGTGATAGAGAAAAAGAGAGATTGCGAAAGATGTGCACAGAAAGAAGGAGAGAGAGAGAGGAAAGAGGGAGGGATAGATTGTGCTCCCCCTTGGCCGTGACCAGCGAGAGGAGATTGATTCATGCTGATATATTTGAGCACAGGGGAGATGACATCATGACATCATCAGCCTGTTGTGGGGGATGATGTCTCAATTGTTGCTCACAAAGGTTCCTAATTGGCTGGGTGGTGAAGTAGGCTGGCTCCTGCTGTCAGCTGCTCCTAATGAATGGAATAGCCTCATTGAAACTGTGTCCACATTGAGTCACTGCTTGCTGCATGCAGCCTATCTCAGAGGGGGTCATAATTTTCTCTGTCATATATTAGCTACAAATAGGATGATCAATTCTTGCTGAATAAAAGCCTATGACACTTCCTGTTCTGTATCTATTTATCTATGGCCCTTCCTCTAGGTCCACTCTGACATGTGTTACTCAGGAACACAATCTACTCAGACAGAGGATGCCAGAGGGCATATGCGGATGCCAGGTTGGTATTTCCCTCTAGTGAGAGGAGTGTTGTTGCAAAGGCCCACACTCTGAGCCTGCTACTTTACAAAAAAACATTTGTGTCCATATTGTTATGATTTACGTTATGCTGAAACTGGACATATGGTACCCCTCAACAGACAAATGGACATATGGTACCCCTCAACAGACAACACACCAATGAGATGTCAGCACTGAGGAGGGCGCGCATCTTGCCGGTTCCTGCTCGACTTTGTTTTATTATGGCTATTTTTGCGTTAATTATTACTTTGTTTCCTCAGAATGTTCGTGCAATAATTTCCTGCGACCAATAAACACTTCTGGATTATGAATCGGAAGCTACACACTTATCTCTCAGCCTCCCAGATCTGAAATACTACATTCGCTCCTTTGTTCCCCGCACAACAGGCTTACCTGTTCATGCTGACCAAGATGATCGAAGGCAACGCCGGCGATGTAGAAGATGAAGGAAAGGGGGCCTCCAAGCTAGGCTGAAAAGACAGGTTGCACAGCCTCCTCTTCCTAGTATCCTGATGGCTAATGTCCAATCACTGGAAAATTACCTTTCTGAACTCCGAGCAAGGCTTCAATCACAGAGGGATTTCAGGGAATGCTGTGCCTTTGTTTTTACAGAGACATGGCTTACGGACGATACACTCGACTCTGCTATTCAACCAGACGGCTTTTCCATTTTCCATATGGCTCGAATGGTGGCTTCTGGTAAGAGTAAGAGGGGAGGCGTATGTTTCCTCATCAATACTGTACTGTACTGTACTGAAGTTGAAAACATCTTGAGCGCCTGCTCACCCCGACATGGAGTTTCTGATGCTAAAATGCTGACCCCACTATATGCGAGGGAATTCACATGCATTATTATCACAGCTGTGTACATGCCGCCACAAGCAAACACCAAGGCGGCACTGAGCGAACTGTACAAGATCATTAGCCAGCACGTTTAAAACAAATTTTTCCAAAATATCACCAACAAGTATCCTGCCCTACAAGAAAAAAAATGTGCTGGACCATGTACAGTGCATTCGGAAAGTATTTAGACCCCTTCCCTTTTTCCACATTTTGTTACATTACAGCCTTATTCTAAAATGGATTAAATAAAACATTTTCCTCATCAATCTACACACTATATCCCATAATGACAAAGCAAAAACAGGTTTGTAGAAATGTTTGCAAATTTATTAAAAATAAAAAACATAAATACTTTATTTACATAAGTATTCAGACCCTTTGCTATGAGATTCGAAATTGTGCTCAGGTGCATCCTGTTTCCATTGATCATCCTTAAAATGTTTCTACAACTTGACTGGAGTCCAACTGGAGTAAATTAAATTGATTGGACATGATTTGGAAAGGCACAAACCTGTCTATATAAGGTCACACAGTTGACAGTGCATGTCAGAGCATAAACCAAGCCATGAGGTCGAAGGAATTGTCCGTAGAGCTCAAAGACAGGATTGTGTCGAGGCACAGATCTGGGGAAGGGTACCAAAAAATGTCTGCAGCATTGAAGTTCCCCAACAACACAGTGGCCTCCATCATTCTTAAATGGAAGAAGTTTGGAACCACCAAGACTCTTCCTAGAGCTAGCCGCCCGGCCAAACTGAGCAATCGGGGGAGAAGGGCCTTGATCAGGGAGGTGACCAAGAGCCCGATGGTCACTCTGACAGAGCTCCAGAGTTCCTCTGTGGAGATGAGAGAACCTTCTAGAAGAACAACCATCTCTGCAGCACTCCACCAATCAGGCCTTTATGGTAGAGTGTCCAGACGGAAGCCACTCCTCAGTAAAAGGCACGACAGGCCTCTTGGAGTTTGCCAAAAGGCACCAAAATGACTCTCAGACTATGAGAAACAAAATTCTCTGGTCTGATGAAACCAAGATTGAACTATTTGGCCTGAATGTCAAGCGTCACGTCTGGGGGAAACCTGGCACCATCCCTACGGTGAAGCATAGGGGTGGCAGCATCATACTGTGGGAATGTTTTTCAGCGGCAGGGACTAGGAGACTAGTCAGGATCAAGAGAAAGATGAACAGAGCAAAGTACAGCGAAATCCTTGATGAAAACCTGCTCTAGAGCGCTCAGGACCTCAGACTGGGGTGAAGGTTCAACTTCCAACAGGCAATGACCCTAAGCACACAGTCAAGGCTTCAGGACAAGTCTCAGAATGTGCTTGAGTGGCCCAGCCAGAGCCCGGACTTGAACCCGATCGAACATCTCTGAAGAGACCTGAAAATAGCTGTGCAGCAACGCTCCCCATCCAACCTGACAGAGCTTGAGAGGATCTCCAGAGAAGAATGGGAGTAACTCCTCAAATACAAGTGTGCCAAGCTTGTAGGGTAATATCCAAGAAGACTCGAAGCTGTAGTCGATGCCAAAGGTGCTTCAACAAAGTACTGAGTAAAAGGTCTGAATACTTATGTAAATGTCATATTTCAATTTTTTATTTTTCATATACTTGCACACATTTCTAAAAACCAGTTTTTTCTTTGTCATTATGGGGTATTGTGTGCAGATTGATCAGGGAAAAAACGATTTAATCAATTTTAGAATAAGGCTACAACTTAACAAGATGTGGAAAAAGTCAAGGGATCTGTATATACAAACATCCGTGACGCGTACCAAGCCATCCCCTGCCCCCTCTTAGGCCAATCAGATCACGTCTCTGTTCCAACTCCCCGCCTACAAGCAGCAACACAGAGAATAGTAAGGCACTGAACAGAAGTGGCAGACTCAATGCTGCAGGACTGTTTTGAGAATACTGATTGGAATATGTTCAAAGACTCATCCACTCAGGACCATTGAGGAATATACACTGTGGCCAGTTCACAGAAAGGTTAGCTCTTACAGACAGTGAGTCACGTGGTGGTGGCTTGCTATATAAAGCAGGCAGACTGGCATCAAGGCATTCAGTTACTGTTTGTTTGAACGTTAGAATGGGCAAAACTAGTGACCTAAACGACGTTGAGCGTGGTATAATTGTCTATGCCAGGCGCTCCAGTTCCAGTATCTCAGAAACAGCCAGCCTCCTGGGCTTTTCACACTTGACAGTGTCTAAGGTTTACCGAGAATGGTTCGACAAACAAAAAACATCCAGTCAGCGGCAGTCCTGTGGGCAAAAACAGCTAGTTGATGACAGAGGTTGAAGGAGAATGGTATCGTGCAAGCTAACAGGCAGGCCACAAACAGGCAAATAACAGCACAGTACAACAGTGGTGTGCAGAACGGCATCTCGGAATGCACAACTCCTCGGTCCTTGTCACGGATGGGTCCTTGTCACACCGGGTTACACTCTTATCAGCTAAAAACAAGAAGGAGCGGCTCCAGTGGGCACGCGATCACAAACACTGGACAATTGAGGAGTGGAAAAACATTGCCTGGTCTGACGAACCCGGTTCCTGTTGCATCGTGCTGATGGCCGAGTCCGGATTTGGCGTAAGCAACATGAGTCCATGGCTCCATCCTGCCTGGTGTCAACGGTACAGGCTGCTGCTGGTGGTGTAATGGTGTGGGGAATGTTTTCCTGGCACACGTTAGGTCCCTTGATACCAATGTTTCCATGACCCAAAGAATTCAGGCTGTTCTGGAGGTAAAGGGGGATCCGACCCGGTACTAGATAGGTGTACCTAATAAACTGGCTACTGAGTGTACATCATCAGTCACAGGCTTCATTAAGAAATGTATTTATAATGTTGTACACACAATAACAATCCGGACATACCCCAACCAAAAACCCTGGAGGAACAGACATTTCCGTACCATGCTGAGAGCCGGTACTGCAGCATTCAATGTCAGCAGAATGAACTCTGTTGACTTGGTGACAAGCGACATGCACAAGGCAAGCAGGTACGAGCTCCGCAAATCCATTAGGGAAGTAAAAAGACAATACAGACTCAAGCTTGAATTGATGTTTGACAACTCAGACTCGCAACGCATATGGCAAGGACTACAGACAATCACGGACTACAAAGGCAAATCCAGCTGTGTGGTGCCCACCGAAGCCTCCCTCCCAGACGAGCTTAACACATTCTATGCTCGCTTCGAGGCAGACAGTACCTAGCCATCTAGGAAGACTCTCGCTGCTCCAGACGACCATGTTTTTTGTTCTCCCGGGGCTGATGTAAGGAAAACTCTCAAGACTGAATACTCACAAAGCCGCTGGCCCAGATGGCATCCCTGGCCGCATGCTCAGAGTGTGTGCTGACCAGTTAATGGGCGTCTGACATCTTCAACCAGTCCCCGTCCCTGGCTGTAGTCATCGTCCCAGTGCCCAAGAAAAACAAGATGACATGCCCAAATGACTCTCACCCTGTCACACTCACCCTGGTCATCATTGAGTGCTTTGTGAGGCTGGTCATGGCTCATATCAAGTCCAGCATGTCAGGCACACTGGACCCACTCCAATTTTCCTACCGCTCCAACAGATCCACGGAAGATGCCATTTCCATCGCTATTCACACGGCCGTAACAAATCTGGACAAGAGGAAAACCTATGTGAGAATGCTATTCATTGATTACAGTTCAGCATTCAACACTATTGTTCCCTCAAAGCTCGACACCAAGCTCAGAGCCCTGGGTCTGGATACCACTCTTTGCAACTGGATCCTGGACATCCTGATGGACAGACCACAGGCTGTGAGGATTGGCAACAACAACTCCTCCACACTGACTCTCAACACAGGGGCTCCCAGGGGTGTGTCCTCAGCCCTCTGCTGTACAGCCTGTTCAACCACAACTGCATGGCTTTGGACAACACATTTACATTTACATTTTAATCATTTAGCAGACGCTCTTTTCCAGAGCGACTTACAGCTAACACCAACTCCATCATCAAGTTTGCTGACAACACCACGGTTGTTGGCCTGATAACCAACAACGATTAGTCAGCCTATAGGGAGGAGGTAAGTGAACTGGCATTGTGGAGCCAGGACAACAACCTCTCCCTCAATGTCAGCAAAACAAAGGAGTTGATTGTTGACTTCAGGAAGCAGAGGAGGGAACATGCCCCGATCCACATCAACAGGACTGCAGTAGAGAGAGTCAGCAGTTTTAAGTTCTTTGGCTTCCACATCACCGAGGACTTGACATGGACCAACAACACCACCACTCTTGTCAAGAGGGTGCAACAGCGTCTCCACTTCCTAAGGCGGCTGAAGAAATTTGGCATGCCAACCTGGGTCCTCTCCAAATACTACCGCTGCACCATCGAGAGCATCCTGACCGTTTGTATCATGGCCTGGTACTGGAATTACTTCGTCCATGACCGCAAGACCTTCCAGCGGGTGGTGAAGATGGCCCAGTACATCACTGGGATTGTACTCCCATCCATCCAGGACTTCTACTCAAAACGGTGCCACCCCAGCCACGAGCTGTTCACTCACTTACCGTCGGGCAGACAATATCGGAGCATGAGTTCTGATACCAACAGGCTCAGAGACAGTTTCTATCTACAAGCCATCAGACTGCTGAACACTTGAACTGGACTGGCCACCTGTTCTGATTCTCCGCACCTCAGCACACATGCGTGACTCGTTTCATGAAACTAGGCGTATGTCACGGGTCACTACTTCACAGGAGAGCCATTTGAACTTAATCTTTTATTTTAGCAAAATGCATTTTTTTAGGCAGAAAGGCCTTCTGGAACATGTGAATTTTCATGTGCCTTAATAACAAACTTGTATACCATCTGTAAATACGAATACAATTGTTAAATTACAAGCATAGTTGGTTTAGCCACAGAAAAAGACAGCAACCTTCCCGATAGCCATGATTGGCTGAGATAATGAGTGGGCTGGACATGCCGAGAGATGAGTTCGGATTGGTCTGCCATGTAGCACGCATCTGTCTATTTGAGCTGGTCAGTATGTGTAGGTAATCCTGTCTAACGCAGCTTTTATTGAAATATATTGCTTAGTAGAACTGCATAAGTGTAGCTCTCCACTTTCTGGAGGACCGCGTTTTGAAATCAGTGGAATTAGAGTATGAGAGCTAAGGAGATGGAGAAAACACTTGTCTCCAGATTACATCTTCAAACTAAGGGCATCCATGGCATCTGTGAACGGGGAGAAGTGTTCAACAATTATGTATACAGGTAAGATAGTGTAGCTAGCTACATTTTCAGATATTACACGTTTCTAATTTTGACAGAAAGTCATTTTCATTTCAAGTTAAAGTGTACTGTTAGCTAGCTAACGTTAGCTGGCTGGCTCGCTAGCTAACGTTACGTGTATGATCTTATTATTCACATCTCAGAGCTATTTGCTTCGCTAGTTATAGCCTAATGTTAGCTAGCTAACATTGAAGCTGGTTGGTTAGCTACCTGCAGATTCATGCAGGGTAGTAACGTCATGAGTTGGGATTATGGTTCATTAATTAGCTAGCTAGCTACATGTCTTAACAAAAGACTCCACTATGCAAGTAACCATTTCAATAGAATGTTCATGATGTCAATGTGACAACTGTTGATAGACGTAGCTGGTAAATTCGCTCTGGCTATCTACGTCGATTTCAGAGCACTCTCGTCTGAGTGTGCCAGAACGCAGAATAACTCACGAATTTACGAACGCTCAACACCTGTTGAATATGGCCGGTGTCAGTAAACATTGGTAAAAAAGTATAATTAAATTATTGCTAGCAGCACAGTTACAGTCATCAATGCTCTGGATAACATAAAAACAGCCTAACCAGGTCTGCTAGGGCGAATAAAATGGTCAGAGTGAGCTGTTCTCTCATTTGTGTCTGGAGATAGCTAGCAAGCTAGCCAACGTGTTTGACTGCTGTTGTTAGGACAGAACGCTCGGATCAACCCTACTCCTCGGCCAGAGCGTGCGCTCTGAACGCTCCGAGAGTGAAACGCTCTGAATTTACAAATGACAATCTGACAACGCTCTGAGTTTACAGGCGGGGCTATAGCTTAAGAGGGTGTGAACGATGCTGAATGGGTGTAACCAAAGAAGAGCTCTCCAGTGGGTGTACCAAAACAATGAAAGGACATTTTCTCAAAAGTGAGTTTATCAACTTTCAAAGCAGAATTACTTTCCCATTGTTCCTCGACTGTAGTGTATGATATCCCATTTTGTAGCTCTGAGTCTCTACTTTTATCCAATGTAAAAAACACAATTTCACATTTTGCAACATAAGACCGAATCGAGCCGATCGGTCACACATGCACTCACTTGCACACACATCCACACACATCCATTCATCCACACACATCACAACTGCTGCTACCAGACTCTTATTAAGATTGCTAAATAGTGCACAATTTAAACAATTGCCCCCCAATACCCCTTCCCCAAAACATGTAGATATTGGGCTATAAATTGTACCTTCCTGTATTATACTTATGCTAAAATGTTTATTCTATTCTACTGAGCCATTTACTTTATGTAACTATTTCTCATTGTTGTTGCATTGTCGAGAAGGAACCTGCAAGTAAGTATTTAGTTGGACGGTGTAATAAAACTTGAAAATTGAAATTGAAATGAACATACTGTCTGAAAGACAAATGCTTTCTCTCTTTTTCTGTATGAATGAATCAAACACGGAGTGTTGCTGATATTTGTGCATAGTAACTTCTTTTTACAGGAAGTGCTTTTCATAATGACCCCTCTCATTAGACCCCAGAGTGCTGCTGTCCATCTCCCACGGTAACTCCAGGCGGAAAGAGGAACCGCCCTGACTCCCTATGCCAGGGCGATATAATATGATAATGCTATCAACCTCAAATATGTGAACTGAGCCACATGATGCATTTTCATAGAGAAACCTTTCTTGCTCTCACTCTGTGCGTGTGTGTTTTTTGCACATATTGATCCCACATGAGGAATCAAATTGGGTCGTAATACAATAAATAGATGGGAAGCCATACACACTACTTAACTCTGAAGGTTTGCGGATCAAAATCATACTTGCCTACCTTGAAATAGTCAAATCAGTGGCTAACTATCCATAAAACTTGCATCTGACTAGTTCAGTGGCTTATTGCTGTACTCCATTAGATAGGAGAGTAGTCTGTTTGGCTATGGATTGGTATCAGATGTCACTCTAGTCGTGCTCGAGTGCTCTGACTTCCCACAAGTGTCCATCTGGACAAGAGTGTTTTCAAACAGGGTTGGATATAAGACATGCAGCTATGCTCAAGTTCAGATCAAATACACACACGCACACAAGCACACAAACACACCGACACAGAAACACACACACACACAGTCATTCACTTATAAACTCCCTCAAACGTATATACTTAGCACACCCTTCTCTAATTCGGCCATCATAACCCTAACCATAATACTAAGTAACCTGAAGTACAGTCTAAGTGCAGTGTAATAATGAGTCATTATTACAATACTTGTTACACTGTAATTACATGAATAATTACAGTAAAGTGCCCTGTAATCTAATGCGTAACCAGTCAGCCATAGTGCATATGCCTATGTATAATTTTTTCCATGCAACCATCCATTTACCACCTTACAGTTGATCATATAGCCCTACTATCAAACACAACAAATCCTATTACAGCATGAAAAGAAAAGCAGGAAACCTTACATATTCATACAAACAGATAAAAGTGACTATCCCCAAACCTTCCAAACCAGTGGCGATCCTTCCCAATTAAATATTATTAACCACGCTCACACGTGTAATTTGCTGTGACAATGCTCTGTTTAGCGTTACGACTCACATAACGCCATGCAAATTAGTTGGTGTGATGTGTGTGTGGCTGGCTGGCTGGCTGGCAGTGGGGATACATTTGATTGTCACACTTATTTTGGTTTCTGTCCTTCCACTATGCAGCCCTCAAAAGGCAGATGTTGCCATAAACAGCCAGGCAGTGCAATAGTAACTATTGTTACACTGATTAAGACCTTACGGATGTATAATAAATGAATTCCTCAACACAATAATTGATTCTGCATCTACATGAAAATACTGTAGTGTACATTCTGTGTGATTGCAGTTATAGAACAGGCCTTGTTCTGCCTAGTTTGGCTTTGTCTGACTGTAAAACAGCCTCTGCTACTGTCTCAAATTCAGATACACCCACACACACACCCTATCCATCTCTTTCTATTTGTATGTTTCTCGCTCCCTCTTTCTGTTTCTCTCACCATTTGGAAAGTTTCCTTTGTCGTCCCACACACTGAAGTCGATGCGTGATGTGGACCTCAGCCCAGTTCCTCCAATCAGTCATCCCTCTCATAGAGGTGACTGAGGGAGCCATGTGCATCCACCTCTACCTAGTCCCACCACCCTGCTGCCCATATGTGCCATCGAGTGGCAGCTGCAATCCTCCCCCAAACCCCCTTCCCAAAAAAAGAGAAAGAGCCGTCCAGTCTGCCCAGTGAAGGTGGGTCTACTTTACAGGGAGATTCCTTCTACACAAACTCACTGTAGCTTACAATGTCAATGTCAGTAGGAGACAAAATCTCATCAGAAAGAGGGTTAAACCTTCTTACATCTGATTGAAACTAGAAAGCACCGTTTGTTGAGAGGTACAGTATTAGTGTACATGCAGTGTTGTGTATCAATCAATCATATTGATTTATGAAGCCCTTTTTACATCAGCAGTTGTCACAAAGTGCTTATACAGAAGCCCAGCCTTCAACCCCAAAGAGCAAGCAATAAAGATGTAGAAGCACGGAGGCTAGGAAAAACTACCTAGAAAGGAAGGAACCCAGGAAGAAAGCAAGAGAAGAGGCAAATAGTTATTCAAGATGTTCAAATGCTCATACAGTACCAGTCAAAAGTTTGGACACACCTACTCATTCAAGGGCTTGTCTTTATTTTGTACTATTTTCTACATTGTAGAATAATAGTGAAGACATCAAAACTATGAAATAACACATATGGAATCATGTAGTAACCAAGAAAGTGTTAAACAAATCAAAATGTATTTGATTTTGAGATTCTTCAAATAGCCACCCTTTGCCTTGATGAGAGCTTTGCACACTCTTGACATTCTCTCAACCAGCTTCACCTGGAATGCTTTTCCAACAGCAGGTGCGGTAGAGAGAGAGAGAGAGAGAGAGAGAGAGAGAGAGAGAGAGAGAGAGAGAGAGAGAGAGAGAGAGAGAACCTAAGATCAAACAGGACACTAAATAATACAGGAGAATTATACCAGATAGGACAGAGTGACCCTAGCCCCCCGGCACATAGACTATTGCTACATAGATACTGAGACGGGGGGTTTGGGGGACACATAGTTACACCCAGACAGGGCCAACCAGGCAGGATATAAACCCACCGACTTTGCCAAAGCATAGCGCCCACACCAGTAAAGGGATATCAACAGACCTCTAACTTACTACCCTGAGATAGGCCGAGTATAGCCCACGAAGATGTACCCCACCGCACGAGCCGAGGGGGTGCAAAACCGGACAGGCATGACATTATGCACCCCTCCTAGAGACGGCATGGGAGAGTGCGAGCAAGCCAGTGACTCAGCCCCCGTAAAAGGGTCAGAGGCAGAGAATCACTGTCACATTCGTTTACAGACGGGTCAGACCAAGGCGCAGCGTGATATGCATACATGTTTATTTGAAACGAAGAAACCACGACAAAACAACAAACTAAACTAAACGAAACGAAACGAAACGTGAAGTCCAAGGTACAACAAACAACATACCTCACACAGAACAAGATCCCACAACCCACTAGTGCCAATAGGCTGCCTAAGTATGGGCCCCAATCAGAGACAACGAGCGACAGCTGCCTCTGATTGGGAACCACACCGGCCAACATAGATCTAGACATACTAGATCTAAACATAGAAAATGCAACATAGAAAATCACAACAAGGAATATACACACCCTGACTCAACATATAAGCGTCCTCTGAGTCAGGGCGTGACAATCACAGTGGAGAGAGGAGAGCCGGCCAGGCAGAGACAGCAAGGGTGGTTCGTCACTCCAGTGCCTTGCCGTTCACCTTCACACCCCTGGGCCAGAGTACATTCAGTCATTGGTCCTATTAAGAATGAGTCTGTGTCTCTCACATGGATCGGCAGACCATTCCATAAAAGGAGAAAGCCCTGCCTCCAGCTGTTTGCTTAGAAGGCCTGTATCTTGTGACCGTAGCGTACGTGTAGGTACACTATATTTACAAAAGTATGTGGACACTCCTTCAAATGAGTGGATTCAGCTATTTCAGCCACAGCCATTGCTGACAGGTGTATAAAATCGAGCACACCGCCATGCAATCTCCATAGACAAACATTGGCAGTAGAATGTCCTTACTGAAGAGCTCAGTGACTTTCAAGGTTGCACCGTCATAGGATGCCACCTTTCCAACAAATCAGTTCGTCAAATTTCTGCCCTGCTAGAGCTGCCCCGGTCAATTATACGTGCTGTTATTGTGAAGTGGAAACGTCCAGGAGCAACAACGGCTCAAGTGGTAGGCCACACAAGCTCACAGAATGGGACCACCGAGTGCTGAAGCGCGTAAAAATCGTCTGTCCTCGTTTGCAACAATCACTACCAAGTTCCAAACTGTCTCTGGAAGCAACGTCAGCACAAGAACTGTTCGTCGGGAGATTCATGAAATGGGTTTCCATGGACGAGCAGCCTCACACAAGCCTAAGATCACTGTGCGCAATGCCAATTGTCGGCTGGAGTGTTGTAAAGCTTACCGCCATTGGACTCTGGAGCAGTGGAAACAAGTTCTATGGAGTGATGAATCATGCTTCACCATCTGGCAGTCCGACCGACGAATCTGGGTTTGGCGGATGCCAGGAGAACGCTACCTGCCCCAATGCATAGTGCCAACTGTAACATTTGGTGGAGGAAGAATAATGGTCTGGGGCTGTTTTTCATGTTTCGGGCCCTTAGTTCCAGTGAAGGGAAATCTTAACGCTACAGCATACAATGACATTCTAGACGATTCTGTGCTTCCAACTTTGTGTCAACAGTTTGGGGAAGGCCCTTTCCTGTTTCAGCATGACAATGTCCCCATGTACAAAGTGAGGGCCATGCAGAAATGGTTTGTTGATATAGGTGTGGAAGAACTTGACTGTCCTGCACTGAGCCTGACCTTATCCCAATCGAACACCTTTTGGATGAATTGGAACGCCGACTGCGAGCCAGGCCTAATCGCCCAACATCATTGCCCAACCTCACTAATGCTCTTGTGGCTGAATGGAAGCAAGTCCCCGCAGCAATGTTCCAACATCTAGTGGAAAGCCTTCCCAGAACAGTGGAGGCTGTTATAGCAGCAAAGGGGGGACCAACTCCATTATAATGCCCATGATTTTGGAATGAGATGTTCGACAAGCATGTTTCCACATAGTACGGTAGGACCAAATCGGAGAGATAAGTAGGAACAAGTCCATGTAGTGCTTTGTAGGGTAACAGTAAAACGTTGAAGTCAGCCCTAGCCTTAACAGGAAGCCAGTAAGGCAGAGAGGCTAGCAGTGGAGTAGTATGATAAAATGTGTTGGTTCTAGTCAAGATTCTAGCAGCTTTATTTAGCACTAGCTGAAGAGTAGAGCATTTCAGTAATCTAATCTTGAAGTGACAAAGTATAGATTAGTTTTTCTGCATCATTTTTGCAATGTTACGAAGATGGAAAAAAGCTGTTCTTGAAAAAATATATATGCACTACCGGTCAAAAGTTTTAGAACACCTACTCATTCAAGGGATTTTCTTTATTTTTACTATTTTCTACTTTGTAGAATAATAGTGAAGACATCAAAACTATGAAATAACAGAAATGGAATCATGTAGTAACCAAAAAAGTGTTAAACAAATATATTTTATATTTGAGATTCTTCAAATAGCCACGCTTTGCCTTGATGACAGCTTTGCACACTCTTGGCATTTTCTCAACAGACGCAGAGCCTAGGTCTAACGCCATTAAAAGGTAATTTACCACCTTCTCGAGTTTGGTCTCAGTACTATGATGGGGTCTAAAAACAGACTGGAGTGTTTCATATACATTTTTTGTCTTCAGGAAGGCAGTGAGTTGCCCAGCAACAACTTTTTCAACAACAAAAAAATGAGGAATGTGTCAGGGGTGCTGAAGGTGGGTGTGGTGCAGGAATCAAGCGCAGGACGCAGAAACTAAGTCCAAAAGACTTTAGTGAAATATTCACGTAGTACACGAGCACAACAAGCCCGGAGGCGAAATAAAGGCACACACAGGCGTCAAACAATAGGCGCACTAACATGTGCGAAAACCTCTCCAAAACAACGGAGGGAAACACGTAGCTCAGAACACCAAACAGAAGAGTAATCACACACAACACCTGACACACACGACGATAACTAAATAGGACACTAATGAGGACTAACTAGACACAGGTGTACAACATCAAGACAAAACCAAACGAACATGAAACATAGATCGGTGGCAGCTAGTACTCCGGGGACGACGACCGCCGAAACCTGCCCGAACAAGGAGGAGGAGCAGCCTCGGCCGAAACCGTGACAGAATGGGAGATTCGATATAGGCCGATAGTTTTTTCAATGTTCAAATTCAAGGTTTGGCTTTTTCAGGAGAGGCTTTATTACTGCCGCGTTTTGTGAGTTTGGTATACATCCGGAGGATAGGGAGAAGTTTATTATGTTCAACATAGGAGGGCCAAGCACAGGAAATAGCTCTTTCAGTAGTTTAGTGGGAATAGGGTCCAGTAGACAGCTGGAAGGTTTAGATGCCATGACTATTTTAGTGAATGTGTCGAGAGATAAAGGATTTTTAAAAACTTGAGCGTCTCCATTGATCCACTGGCTGTTCGGTGCAGACTCAGGACAACCGTACACATGCACGCACACACACAGCCTCCGGTGATCCACTAATAATACACCATGGAAGAATCACCATCTGCTTCCCCCGTCCCCCCAGGGGATTGTGGGAGGTGTGGAGCAGCAACCTGCGCCATACGTTCTCCGACACATCAGTATCTGTACGACACAACTGGAGGGCAGCGCCTCTGTGAGAGAGCAGCAGGAAGCTTCCACAGACCCAATTAGGACAGTGGGAAACAGGCAAGGAAAGCTTGCACATTCACACACCAATACACACTCATAAATTCATGAACTGACATGTATACATTATATTCAACAATATACATTTACAGGCACATACAGAGCCTTCAGAAAGTATTCCTACCCCTTGACTTCTTTCACATTGTGTTGTGTTATAGCCTGAATTCAATCGCCAATCAACACACAATACCTTGTAATGAAAAAGTAAAAACATGTTTTTAGAAATGCTTGCAACTTCATTGAAAATGAAATACAGAAATATCTCATTTACATAAGTATTCATACATGTTAGAATCACCTTTGGTGTCGATTACAGCTGTTAGTCTTTCTGGGTAAGTTTCTAAAGAGCTTTGCACACCTGGATTGTACAATATTTGCACATTATTCTTTGAATAATTCTTTAAGCTCTGTCAAGTTGATTGTTGATCATTGCTAGACAGCAATTTTCATGTCTTGCCATAGATCATCAAGCCAAGTCTAAACTGTAACTAGGCCACTCAGGAACACTCAATGTCGTCTTGATAAGCAACTCCAGTGTATATTTGGCCTTGTGTTTTAGGTTATTGTCCTGCTGAAAAGTGCATTTGTCTCCCAGTGCCTGTTGGAAAGCAGACTGAACCAGGTTTTCATCTAGGATTTTGCCTGTGCTTAGCTCTATTCCGTTTATTTTTATCCTAAAAAAATCCTCTGTGGTCCTTGCCGATTACAAGCACACCCATAGCATAATGCAGCCACCACCATGCTTGAAAATATGAAGACTGTTACTCAGTGATGTGTTGTGTTGGATTTGCCCCGAACAACACTTTGTATTCAGAACAGAAAGTTAATTTCTTTGCCACATTCTTTGCAGTTTTACTTTAGTACCTTATTGCAAACATGATGCATGTTTTGGTACAGAGATGAGGTAGTCATTCAAAAATCATTTTAAACACTATTATTGCACACAGAGTGAGTCCATGCAACTTATTATGTGACTTGTTAAGCACATTTCTACTCCTGAACTTATTTAGGCTTGCCATTGCAAAGGGGTTGAATAGTTATTAGACATTTCAGCTTTCTAAAAACATAATTCCACATTATGGGGTATTGTGGGGTATTGTGTGTAGGCCTTTGACATCAAATGTAATCAATTTTAAATTCAGGCTGTAACACAACAAAATGTGGAAAAAGTCAAGGGTTGTGAATACTTTCTGAAGGCACTTGTCATATACACTTTATTTTTATTTCTCACACACACACGCACACACACACCCAGTGACTAGTCACCCTGCACACACTCACAGGTTTTTCTGCTGAGATGTGTGAGGGACGGAGGGAACTGTTTACACCCCTGGTGAGTGAAGCGAGGCCCATCTCAGGTGAAGTAAATGCACCACATGCGTCCTGAGAAGGTGTTAATGGAGAGAGTACAGTAGTGGGAGTGTATGCTGAGATGTCATGTATTTCTCTATGAGCTGAATGAGGATGTTTTCTTCTTTACGTAGATGTAGACCAGGGTCGTCCATTGGAAACATAAGCAGTCTTGGCAATGAAAAATTAACATAAAAATGATCAAACATGATGTGATGGTAAAATGTAATGCTATGGATGCATAACTGGGAGCCATCTACGCATTATCCATGACCAATAGTGAGTGTGTGTGTGTGTATGTGTGTGTATGTGTGTGTGTGTGTGTGTGTGTGTGTGTGTGTGTGTGTGTGTGTGTGTGTGTGTGTGTGTGTGTGTGTGTGTGTGTGTGTGTGTGGACGTGTTTAACTATTCTTGTGGGGACCAGAAGTCCCCACAAGAAGTGTAAACAAACAAAAATTTGACCAACTGGGGACATTTTGTTGGTCCCCACGAGGTCAAATGCTATTTCTAGGGGGTTAAGGTTAGAATTAGTGTTAGGGTTAGAACTAGGTTTAGGGTTAGGGTTAGGACCTAGGGTTAGTTTTAGGGTAAGGAGCTAGGGTTAGGTTTTTGGGTTAAGGTTAGGGTTAGGGTTAAAGTTAGGGTTAGGTTTGGGGTTTAAACAGGTGGTTAACATAGGACATGGCACATTTTTATCAGTCCCAGGATAGTAATGTTGAAGAACCAAGATGTTCCCTCCCAAACAACCCTCACTCATGCCAACCCTCATGTGTCACTCAGTCTCTGTTAACATTTCATTCTAATGAGTAGCCCACATTCATTTGGGGAAGTAAAGGCAATTTGGGCAAGTGCGGTGGTCCAGAGGCTTGGAGACGATGTGTCAATGTATATATAGAGGATTCCCCTTCAGATGTTCCCCACTTACCTAGGCACATAAAACAGACATGAAGGGGGTCAGAGACATACCAGAGAGTGCCTGGTGAATAAGGAAGGTGGGGGGAGGAAGTCAGAATGTTGCTATTCTTGACTGAGTTCTGCCATGCACAAGATGGACGAACCAAGGGATGTTTTGCTTGATAGTAGCCCCCATTGAGACCATTCTATGGAAAACAACATTGAATGACGCTTCGAAGTGTGTCTTTGATTGGGAGGTCTGCTGAATGAAGCCTTATGATAATACAGTGATGAATATGAATGAGAACATATCTGCACTCAGTCAGGCTCCTGCTATTCTCAAATCAGTGCCTAGTATTCACATCCAACAAACATGTTACTGTGAAACATAGCAGAACGGTGACGTTGCCTGATCTTCTAAGAGTTGATTCGGGTTGGGCCTGCCCAGGCTTATGGTTTGCACATTATTGGAACTTATGTGCAGAATATT